>NW_022158705.1:625939-730182 GCF_000260195.1 Fusarium odoratissimum NRRL 54006 | reverse complement strand
TTGTGCACTTGTTAAGGATTTAGGCGTAGACAGGGCCACTTTCTTAACATTTGTATGCCAAGAAAGTGTGATGACAAAGGAAGGTGACCGAGAGTAGTTGGCCTGTTGGGTATCGGTGGCTCCAGGGCTAGTGTCGGTAGTTCCGGGGGATTGCAGCGTGGTACTTCGCCAAAAAGTTCTTGGGCATCCGACAGAAGCGCGTCGAGATCGAACATGGCGGAAAGATTTGGGTTGATGAGGTCGGGGTCCATGAATGAAGCGTTGAATTCCAGGGGACTCCCTGAAAGATAGGCAGGGAACATGTCGGGCTGCGAGGGCATGGCAATGTCCAGCGAATTAGCCTGGCTGCTCTGAGATTCATCTACCTCATTGTTTGTCGGAGACTCATCGCGCTCCTCGATTGCGTCGTTGAATCCTTCTGAATGACGATCTTGCTGTCCTCGGGCCGTCGTCGTGGCAGGTGATGCTCGCGCAGAGCCGTTCTTTGATCCTTTCGGACGAGCAGCTCCGGGGTGAGAATTGTTGCGACGCCTGCCTCGAAAGCCAGAGGACTTTCTGTTGCCAAGGCCGTGATTGGACGATGACATCTTTTCTGGAAGATGTTAGGGAGCAATACATGCAGTTGTACGGTTTCTCGCTTCCATCTACAGATGGTCAGTGGCTGCTAATTCTCCAAGAAACAGCAAAAGGAGCGACTTGCGCGTGAGCTCATGGCGTCGTAAGTGAGCTAGGCGGTTGAAACTGGCGTTGCATTGATCGCAGGAGAACCCGCAACCTTGGCGGTTAGAAGACTTGTCTGCATTTTCACGAGTAACTTGCTGCGTAGAGGTGTTGGTTTGACAAGACATTGCAGTGAGCTAATGGAGAGTGGGTATGAGGGAGATGAAGGGAGTCACAAGTGCCTCCGGTTATGGTCTGGACGGAAGAATGATTGATTGATCCTGGAGTTGACAAATCCAGTCCGAAAATGTGGGGGATAAGATTGCGGGGGAAGATCTCGAGACTAGCCTACGTTCGAGGGTTTAGAGTAGAATGTGTACAGCTAAAGATGGGTGCGAAAGTATGGTATGTATGCGGAACACTTTACTGGGGTCTATAGGGGATGGTCTGGTGTGTAATGTCTCCAGCTTCAATAGGTTAATAGCTAATCAGACCAGCTTATTCCCGCGGAAACACTGTACGGCCGTTTCTGCCTCTACCTATCCTTGCTAAAGCTTTGTAATCTTCTAAACACACAAGATGAGATGTTGCCAGCATTGACAATGGGCTTCGGGCTTTACTCGGTGTCTATATACCCTATAACAGCACGTGTAGATTTGTCTATATTTTATGGTACTCGCTGCTGTGCAAAAAAGAGCACGCCATCTAAGCTGATGAACACGACTCACATCATTGGATACCTCTGCGACTCATTCCCTCCAAGTGATGGTTTTGTACCTCAGAAACTCAGCCAGTCCTTGCGCGGCATTGAACCTACCGTAGCCACTCTTCTTTGCCCCGCCGTGCACCAGCGACGCCTCGTCGTGCACGGTCATGGAGTTGATGTGGACCGCCCCAGATTCATAGTTCCTAGCGACCCTCATAGCGGCCTTTAAGTCCTCGGAGAATACAGCCCCCGAGAGCCCGTAGTCGGTGTCATTGGCGATCGCGAGAGCCTCGTCCTCCGTGTCAAAGGTCAGGAGGGACACGGTAGGCCCGAAGGACTCGGTGTGGTAGATGTTCATTTCCTTGGACACGTTGGAGACGATGACAGGTCTCATCTTGGTGGGCTGGTCCTCCACAGCCTCGGCGTCGCCCAGGAGGGTCGTCGCGCCCTTGGCGACCGCGTCGGCGACGAGACCCTTGTTTTTCTGTACAGCCGCTGGGTTTACTAGCACGAACGGCGGCTTCTCGGACCCGAAGAGCCCCTGCGTGGCCTCTTTGAGTGCAGCGCTGAACACGTCACTAATCGATCTGTGCACGAGAATGCGTTCCGTCGACATGCACACCTGACCGCCCTAAATATTATTAGCATCAATTAAATACATTGCATCACGGGTCAAACTCACGTGGATAAACGCGCCGACAGCGCAACTTGTCGCGGCCTTCTTCGCGTCGGCGTCCTTGAGGACGATGGCGCTCGCTTTCCCGCCCAGCTCAAGCAAAAGCGGTTTGACGTGCTTCCCCGCCAAACTGGCGATGATGCTTCCGACGAGGGTACTGCCAGTGAAATTGATCTTCTTAATTGCGGGATGCGCAATCAAGGCTTCTGTCACTTCAGCGGCATCTGCCGTTCGGTGATAAATGACGTTAAGGCAACCGTCCGGTAAGCCAGCCTGTCGAAAGATGTCGCCGATTGCCCAGAAAACGCGCGGGCTCAGCTCGGAACCCTTGAGAACTGTTGTGTTGCCCGTTGCGAGGGCAAACGCAATTGATCGCGCGCCGAGCACGTATGGGGCATTCCTGCGGTGGAAGAAAGGAAAATCGTCAGCCTCAGCGGCGGTCCGAATGCGAGTGTTTGCATACATACCATGGGGCAATTGCAAGAACAACGCCGTACGGTTCCTTGACTACAATGGCATGGGACCCCTGCTCGGCCGTCGCAGGAACCGAACCTTCAACTGCCGCCTCGATTCTTCCTCCGATATCTCTCAGGATCTGCGCCGTAGCGTTGATGTTGATCTCCATAAATTGCCGCCCCGCACCCGTCTCCTGGGCTTGGTAGGCGAACAATTCCTCTTTTCTGCTGATAAAGAGATCTGCGGCCCGGAACATGATGTCCCGTCTAAAACTGGGCTTCGTCTGAGACCACGACGTGAAAGCCGCTTGGGCGGCCTCGACAGCCCCGGTTGCATCATTGATTGAAGCAGATGAACCACTCCAGAGCTTTTCAGAGTTAGAAGGGCTATTTACAGGAAACGATGTTTCTGAGATGACATCTTTCCCATTGATGATTAGTGGGACGGTTGACCAACCGTTTGCATTGTCACCTAAGCTCATTGTTGTCTATAGATGGATGAGAATAGCTAAAGAACTGTTTGAATTCGAGTGTTGGTCAAGGTGCGTTGTATCTATCTAATATTTAATCTTTCCCGCGTCTAGGGTGGCCGAGCACAAATGGCTACGTCTGTCGCTCCAGGTGGCTATGCGTTCTGAAAGCTGCTCTCACTCCACCGAGGCCCGTGTACAAAAAGATAGCAAACAAGAACCTAGCCCAAGCCGGTGACTCAAAACAGTGCTCTAGCGATTAGCTGATGGCACAAGCAAGGATCGATGCCTTCTGTGCATGCCATTTTTGACGTCTATCGAGCGCTATGCCACTCAAAATGCAGGTGTAAAAGTGGATAGTATAGGGTGGGGAGGTATGCGGTGGGGAGTTTGCCCACCAAACCGCATCGTAGTAGGTGGGTGATGAGGAGCCAGAAACGCATCGCCTGGTAGTTCCGTTATTGTCGTTATAAGTTGTCTGTCTTGTATTTTATTTTCTCTTCAACGATGTTTGCTTGGTAATCCATAGTCACCTTGGAACCCCCCCAAATGCACATCTGCAAATTCCATCCCCAATAGTGAACACCACGATGAAGCTGGCCGGACGAAATGTCCAAGTGGTGCCGATTGCTATTGCGCTGGTATTGCTATGGATCCTATATCGTACTGTTCTTTGGCTCAGGTTCCATCGAAAGTACAAATTTCCTAATCTCGTGCCCGGTGTGCCCCTGTTCGGGAACATGCTGCAGATCCCAACCGATACAGCTGGGCGGCGTCTGTATCTCCATAAACTGGCTAGGAAACATGGCGAAATGTAAGTGTCACAAATAGGGCCTCACCAAGACCAGCACTTACAAAACATTCCCCACCAGGTTCACTCTCAAGGTAGGCTCCAATTACTGGATATTCATGAACTCTCAGCGCGTCGCCAATGAGCTGCTCGACAAGCGCGGAGCACGCTACATCTCACGGCAGAATCTGCCCATGCCCGGAGACGTTGCCTCTGGCGGAAAGCGCGTCGTCTTCATGCCATACGGCAACCTCTGGAAGTGGGAGCGCAAGCTCATACACGAGATCATCGGCCCCGGAAACCGCAACGTCTTTGCCCCTCTCCAGGACGTCGAGTCACGAACACTATTATACGACTACCTCACAGAGCCTGATCTGTGGAATCAGGCAAACGCCCGATATGCCAGCTCCCTTATAATGAGCATGGTGTTTGGGCGGAGGACAAAAATGGGAGACCCCAACGTTGACAGGATCATTGAGACGAATAACGAGATCATGAAGATGTTTGAACCTGGCTCCAGCTTGATCGATTCATTTCCCTTCTTGGCATACATTCCTCTCCCAAAAGCTATTCAGCCATGGAGGTGGTGGGGCGACAGTGTCTTTGAACAATCCAAGAAGTATGTTGTCAATGCTCGTGATATCTGGTGGCTACTGACTTCAAGACAGAAACTTTTCTGAAGAGTTTGAAGGACTTGCCGCGCGAGAACAGCAAGGAAAGAACGTAACGTGCTTTGTTTCAGAGTTCAAAAGGCTTGGAAGAGATAAGGTACTTGACTATGAGTCAACTGTCTTCCTCGCTGGATCTCTCATTGAAGCGGGATCTGATACCACGCGTGTGGCTTTGAACCAACTTGTGGCTGGGGCAGCGCTGTTTCCCGACTTTGTACAGCGTGCGCGTCAGGACTTGGACAATATATGTGGTGCAGATGCGCAGAGACTTCCGGTCGCGAGCGACATCGCAAGTTTGCCCTACATCAAAGCCATCGGCAAGGAAGTTCTTCGATGGAAGTAAGTAAAAAGAAACCATTACAGCGCGATTTTGAATTCTTTGGTGGCATAGCTGACAAGTATTCTTAAGCATTTCGTTTCCAGAAATTGCACATTCCTTAATTGAGGATGACTCTTTCGAAGGATACAACATTCCAGCAGGAACCAATGTCATCTGGAATAGCTGGGGTGTTCACATGGACGCTTCTGAGTACGAAAATCCGGAAACATTCTTGCCAGAGAGATTTATGAACGAGGACCTTGACAAGCCCATCAAGGGACATTTGGCATTTGGAGCAGGTGAGCCAAGCCATGCATGCATCCAATCATCATACGACTAACAAGTTACTCTACTAGGTCGCCGAGTATGTCCCGGATGGGTCATCGCTAGTAACAGCCTCCACCTACTGATTGCGCGTGTACTGTACTGCTTTGACTTCCACCAAGTTCCAGGGCATCCAATTCCAGTTGGGAAGCCGTTCGAGATCGGAACAGAGAAGCCCTATGAGGTTAGAATTAGTGTTCGTAGTGCGGCTCATACGGCATTGATCAAGGCGGATTGTGCAGAGGCAGCAAGCTTTTGAGTAGAGAATGGCCATCGAGACTGTGCCCGTTGGAAGTAAGACAGCAAGGACGCGAAGACAGCCGTATGCTGCTAGATGACTATGGACATTGGTCATGTTTTATGTATATCAACTTTGCACAAGATAGAAAACGTGTCGAACGCCAGCTTTTAGTTTCTGATTAAATCTTCGTCAAGCATACGTTGAAAGCTAGAATGTGCAGGGGAGTCATGATTTGCTGCGTTGCCCGATAGTTGCTCGATTTAGCGGAATGAACATCAGTCTATTAATCAAATACCCTGTAGGCGAACCGTCATATCGAAGCCACATAAAGGTCACACCAGAATATCACACGAATCAAAACAGAGGTTAAAGGGGAGCATAATATGTTATTGATTCTTGTGAGGTCTGCGCTACAAATCTGCCCTTGCGTCCTCGCCAGCCCATGCCCTCCTAATGACCTCCCGGATGAGATCTCTGTCAATATTTCTTGGATTAGCATAAGACCTGCTAACAGCAATATCCGCTGCCTTGTCGATATCTTCCTCCTTGAATCCAATAGACTTCAAGCTTCGTGGAACACCAAGCTTGTTAAGTAACGTGTTGAGACCGCGTAGAGCATCCCCCTGGCTATCTGGAAGCACTCCAGCCAAGACCTTCATAGCCTGGGGAACCTTGGGAGCGTTGTACGCCAAAGCGTGCGGGAGAACAATTGTGTGCGTCTCGGCATGGGGCAGGTTGAAAGAGCCACCTAATGTGTGACAAAGCTTGTGATGCAGAGACATTCCAACGCTGCCTAAGCAAGTTCCGCAGAGCCAAGCTCCATATTGGCAGATCGATCGAGCTACGATGGAATCGGAATCGTCGAGTAACTCGTATGATCCGTTTGCGAGAGATCTCACACCTTCGGCGGCCATGAGACTAACAATAGGGTTTGTGTTGGGGGCGTAGAGCGCCTCGACACCATGCGCGATAGCGTTGATGATGCTGGTGAGCGACATGGGGAGAGGGAGCGTGAGGGTCAAGTCGACATCGTATATGACAGTTTTGGGCAAGATTTCGATCTGCGTCTTGGTCGTTTTGATACCGTCCACGGTCTCGCCGAGGATTGGTGTTACCTCACTACCAGCGTATGTTGTGGGAATGGAGATATGGTATATCCCTTTTCGGAAGCTGATTGCCTTGCCGAGTCCGGTAGTACTGCCGCCCCCAATAGAGACTAGAACATCGGGCTCGTTCTTCTGGCAAAATGCGAGGGCCTTCTCGGTAATTTTCAAGGGAGTGTGCATGGTAGCCTCGGAGAAGATCCAACTGGCTTCCACGTGCGACTCGAGAATATCGGTGATTTGTTTGGCTTGGTCAATTTGGTGGGGAGTCGATAGGACGAGGGCCCGACGGAAGCCAAGTTGCTGCAGGCATTGCGGAAGTTGACGGATTGAACCTCGTCCAAAGATGATCTTGTGAGGGAGAGGGCTGTACACGAAGGGCTCCATCTTGAATAAGGGTGTCTTTTCTTTGAAACAGGTTTTGAGAGCGGTATCCTGATATGCTATCAAAGTAACATTCTTTGCTTTATCTTGGCTCCGGTTCCCGAGCGGCGAGACGCACCTAGCCACCGAGCCACCCGGCTTTTCCGTACCCACCGGCCCCACCACCGTCGGCACTTCATAGGTACTCGTCGGTGGGAACGGTCTAAAAAAGACATCGGTCACCGTGCCGCCAAATCTCAAAGATTCATTGATTAACCTAACCTCCAATACTTGTATAGTTCGATTTCCAATCATACTCATCATCTATCATATCACCTCTGTCCACCATGTCGCATACTAATCCAGGCATCCCGCTTCTAAAAGATCTCACAACCGAAAACATTACCGAAAATGTCGTGGCTATCAACTCTAACTGCCAAGATCCCCGAACACGCTTTCTTTTTGAGAGGCTAGTTCATCACCTCCATGACTTTGCGCGCGAGACTCGTCTTAGCACCGCCGAGTGGGAGAAAGCTGTTCAGTTTCTCACTAGAACTGGAAAGATTTGCAGCGACACCCGACAAGAATTCATTCTTTTATCTGATGTCCTAGGACTATCACTTCTGGTAGACTCAATCGATCACCCTAAGCCAGCTACATCTACCGAGGGTACTGTTCTTGGCCCCTTTCATGCACACGGAGCTGAGAATGTGGCTTCTGGGGACACTATTTCTCATGATCCTGATGGGGAACCACTCTTGGTTGTGTGTACAGTACGAGACTCTCAAGGTAGCCCACTTGCAGACGTCGAGGTTGATGTCTGGGAGACCGATTCCAAAGGCTTCTATGATGTGCAGTATGCAGACCGGGAAGGCTTCGATAACAGAGCTATACTACACAGCGACAGTGAAGGAAACTTCGATTTCAAGGCTATTGTCCCCGTCCCTTACCCAATACCCGGCGATGGGCCTGTCGGAGATCTTTTGAAGACTCTGAACCGACATATTTATCGCCCAAGCCACATGCACTTCAAATTCAAGAAGTCTGGATATGATCCTTTAATAACGTACGTCACACGCAAGAAACTAGTCAAAAATATCATACTGACGTGAACAGGGCGCTTTATATTCGTGGTGATCCGTATGAGACATCTGATGCCGTCTTTGGAGTCAAGGAGTCTCTCATTGTTGATCTGGGAACTGTCTCTGAGGTGTCAGGATTCTCTGAGAGGTATGGAGTACCAGGAACCACGAAGCTACTGAGATATGACTTTTCGCTCGTTTCGGAAGCCGAGGTTGGGGCGTTACGGCATGAAGAGGCAGTAAAGTCGGCTGTCAAGCTTGACAATGATATTAAAGTAGTTGATGGTACAATCACCTATTGAGCTATTGAGATAGAGAACAGAAAGAAATAAGCAACTTGCTCGCCGAAGTTGTATATCCGTGGAAGAGCTACTGCTTGTGGTATCATCACGTATGCGTCTAAAAAGCTCCTAGTCATAAACTAGCGTAATCCACAGACGCAAGAGCATTAAACTCTTGGCTGTATCTCACTTCTGCGATTAACGCATCTGATAAGTGTCGGCCATTACCACTCCTCAAAAAGTTTTGCAAGACCAGACATGATGTTTAGACAGCTTGCTCGAATATGATTTATATTTATCGTGTATGTATGATCAAGTCTTGTATATCTGGTACTTCTGTTCCACGTAAACCACCCAGCTCAGACCCCACGAGGTGGTAGATGAACTAAACTCTTGAGAGGCCATATTCCCTGCTTACCCGGAGATAGAATTCCATTTGGATCCACGGCAGCCTGGAAGTAGAACGTTAGAATCGGTAGCGCTTCGAAGTTTCAATCGCAAACATACCTTTAAAGTCTCAACAAATCTCCTATAAATGTGGCCATTGTACGAATAAAAATTTTGAACAGCATCTGGCAATCGTCAGTAACGCGTCTTCGGAGTCTGTAGAATGTACTTACCCATGTGCTGAACATGGGATCTATAATTGGCGAACCCATTCAATTCTGCCTCAGCAAGTAGGGCCTTGACCACCTTGCGGCCACCTTCACGCGCCGTCTTGTTAGACTTGTCGAAGACATATTCCTGAACAAATAGGATGTACTTTGAGAAGACATGACATCCAATAAAAGGATCAACTCCTTGCTCCTCCATAATAGCCCTTGCTTTGCGGAACCACGTCAGGACTGTTTCACCCTCGCAAGGAAGGATGAGAGTAGTGTCGATATGAGCTCCCGCGCCTGTCCCATCCGCTGGAAGGTTATACTCTGCGAGCTTCACAGCGCCCATTGAGGGAATACCCGCGGCGAGCGTTCCAATCTGGATGTTGTCTACCGGCTTGCCATCCTTGCCTTCGAAGAGCGTGTTCTCCACCCAGGCGTTGGGAACTCTCTGGGCGACAACCTCTTGAAACCTACTCCAACGGGCAAGAACCATTTGTTTAGGCCCATAAAAAGACACCGAGCATCGCCAGTACCCGGTATTGTACTTTTTCTTCAGTGCAGCTATGCTATCTGCGGTTAGAGGCCCGGGCACACTCTGCTGCTGGTGCTTGGGGGCATCATGCGAGGCAAAATGGTTGATGTTGGTGATCATGTGGTGACTTTGGGTGATTCCTTCACGTTCTAGCTGCTGGAGCGTGTCAATGAGGGGTGCAATGTCTTCGACCTCGGGACAGTGGATTTTGACTTCCATGAAAGACGGAGGCGCCACGTCGAGAGCCACGGCCATCTTGGTCACGATGCCCAGATTGCTTTGCAAGAAGAGGCCGTCGATTTGGGGACCGAAGCTATTGGGGCAAGCATGTGCGCTGGGGGAATTGGGTACAGCCCATTGGCCTGTCCTGAGGATGTCTCCCGAGGCCAGAAGAACCTCTAGACTGCCAATAAAATGCTGACGGTCACCAGAGACGGTGTAGCCATGACCACGGTCCAGAGTCTGGAAATTCGTCAGCAAACAATAGTACTATCGAACAGCGAGGAGTGATTTACGTTGCCTACGACACTTCCCCACCCCAAAGCCGGGACAGAGACCCAAAGATCAAGCTTGTTCTCCACGATGTAGTTGTAGACATCAAAGAAGGTGACTCCAGGCTCAACTACGATGTAGGCCAACTTCTCGTTCACTTCCAGGATGCGCTTCATCCGATGAAGAGATAGCACCATGGACCCCGCGACCCGAGGGGCAGGTCCGCCATATCTGTCACCAGATTAGCTGAAATGTCAATGACATCACGGAGTCTGTCCCAGGCATACCCAAAATTCTTTCCTTGCGAGCATGTCCACAAGGGAACATGGTGTTGGTTGGCTACCTTGAGAATGGCCTGGATCTCTTCAACAGTCGATGGGCTACAGTCGTGTCAGTAAGGTCGCAATAGTGCGAATTATAGATTCAAGGTCTTACCATAGTCCAGCAGATGCCTCAAATCCCTCCTCGAACAAGGGATATGGGTCACGAAAGTTGGCCAACCCCTCATCAATGATGACGTTTTCGTGGCCTATGATAGATCGGAACTCATTTACGACACGCTGGAAGCTGGCTTCATCGTGACCCGGAGGAAGGCTTCTCGTCCCTGGCTGACGAGAACGGAACGCATTGTCATGATGCGACTGCAGCTCCGGAGATGCGTACCACTGAACCATTTGGGTCGAATTGTTTTGAGATTAGGATGTAATAGCTCAAATCGAAAGAATGCAAAGATAGACTCTGACCTTTTACAAATCACTCATCCTTGCAGGACAAGCAGGTCCTTATGGGACTCAAGCAGGATCTTGTGAGCATTCACCCCGCCCTAAACCGAGGCCTTACAACTAGAGCCAGTTCTCTCCAGGGTGGTACAGATAGTGGTCTACGTTTGCTGTATCACATCGGCCCATCGGAAGACACTGGTGGGGATGAGAGCTTATTACCCACTCCAATGTTTCAATCTTGGAGTGGAGACGCCACCCACAACGGGACGAGCGGATAGCAGCTGGGATTGTGAACCTTATGCCCAAATGGATAGTAACTCAACAATTGAACCAAACTACCATAAAAAGGTTCAAGGGTCTTCTGAGCAGAGAATACCAAAAGCACAAAACAAGGACTACTTTTGCGCCCTTGCAGTGTATATACATTCCCATAAACACAACTCTTCAGACTATCAAGTCTCAACTCGCCAATCATGGCACACGTTGTTCCAGGAGTTCCAGGCACCCGCTTTCCCAAGCACTATGCCATGAGCAAGTGGAACGAGGACCATCTGCGATTCGAGGCAGATGCCTACGAGCTTGAAGTCATAGGCGAAATCCCGAGCACCATCCACGGCGCCTTCTACCGCGTCCAGCCCGACCACGCATTCCCACCCATCTTTGCGGAAACCGAGATCCCACTGAATGGCGACGGCAATGTCAGCTCATTCTACATCAAGGATGGGCATGTTGACTTCAAGCAACGCTATGTGCGCACCCCTAAGCTCATCGCCGAGCGTGAAGCTAGACGTGCCCTGTTTGGCAGATATCGCAACAAGTACACAGATGATCCACGCGTTCAGAATGTTCTCAAGGGTACCACGGCCAACACTCACGTTGTATTTCACGATAACAAATTGATGGCCCTCAAGGAGGATGCGCCGCCTATGGAGCTTGACCCCATTACTCTTGAGACCCTCGGTTACATTGACTACCACGGGACGTTCCGCTGCCCCACGCATACTGCGCATCCGAAGGCAGACTCAGCCACGGGAGAGTTGGTCTCTTACTCTTATGAGGCTGCTGGTGACGCATCACCCGACATCTGCTCCTTCACCGTCGACAAACACGGCAAGCTCTCAGAGGAGGTCTGGTTCAGGGCCCCTTGGCCATGCATGATCCACGACTTCTGGGTCACCGACAACTGGGTCGTGTTTCCCGTCAACGGCCTCAAGGCCAGCCTGGAGCAGATGAAGAACGGCGGTGACCACTTCTACTGGGATGAGACTCTGGACTACCAGCTGCTGGGCGTTATTCCTCGCCGCGGCGCCAAGCCCGAGGACGCGAAGTGGTTCAAGACACCCCAGGGCTGTTACTCGCACACCATCAACGCCTATGAGGAGGATGGAAAGCTTGTTCTAGACGCCAATGTCTGGACCGATGTTCATTTTCCCTTCTTTCCTAACACCAAGGGCGAGAGGTTCTTTACCGACCCCAGGAAAGTCACGGCACCTATCACCCGCTACCGATTTGACCCCAACGGTAGTACGGATAAGATGATCCACCCTGAGGCTATTCTTGTTACCGGCGTCAATGAATTCGGTCGCATAGACGATCGTCTGCTGGGTAAGAAATACTCCCGCGTCTGGATTCTAAAGGTCGATCCTACGCACGAAGTCAAACTCAACGACCACGAGACAGCCCAGGGCAATGTTGGCTTCAACACCCTGGTCTGCTACAACTTTGAGACAGGAAACATGCAATCTTACCGACACGGTGATGACACCACGTTCCAAGAGCCCGTCTTTGTTCCGAGACATGAGGGTGCTGACGACGAGGATGGCTATATCCTCGTTGTAGCTGACCGATATCGCGAGGGCCGCAACGTCCTGCTCCTTTTTGAGGCTTCGGACATCACACGAGGTCCGCTTGCTGAGATCAAGTTGCCGTTTAAGCTTATGGATGGACTTCATGGTAGTTGGGTGGATGGCAAGGATGTCGATGCAGCCAGGGAAGCGAGCGAGGCGCGAAGGGCGAATGGAACTGTTAATGGGAAGTAGATAGTCGCGATATATGCTTGGCTTATCAGAATATATTTCTTTGGAACTCGTTGTTAACTCTTCGTGCGCTCCAATGTGTTGTCAGTCGCCAATGTCTTTCAGGTGGCTGCATATCATGCAAAGGAGGAGGAACTGCTGCGAGGTTCTATCAAGTTAAATAAACGGATACCAGTATTTTTATAGCGAGATTCTGACCACTTGTGCTGCGACAGATAGCGAGTACATCATCCTATCTCAGAGTTCTGTGTTGTGGCAATCTTTGTTGGGAGATGGCTTGTAAGACTTCCATTGCAGCTCCCTGATCTAGGTGCGCGAGTACATGATTTAAGTAGGCAGTCTCGCGGCGATGTGTTCGTAGATTTGTGAAGAAATATCTTATGCTTGCTCGCTAGTGGCTATTGTTTTGTGCTGCGCTCAACACCATTATTCCATCTTCTTTGGCTTGTGAATATTGAAAGTGAGCTATCCAGGGTTGAGATGTTCAAGAACCAAGCGGACACTTCTACCTAGGAGGTAATGTATGATTTCAGCCTAAGCCTAATCCCATCAATTCAGCCATGCTTGCCAATCTAAAATATACTGGATCCCCCGTTGATGGGAATAAAGGCCCCGTTGATCCAGCCCGCCCTTTCCTCAGCCAGAGTCGCGACAGCCCATGCTACCTCCTCAGGCGTACCGACGCGTGGAGCGACAGGAGTCGCATCTATAATGGGCTGCAGTGCCTCTCTCACAAAGCTGGGCGCAGCGTTGAAGGCATCTGTTCCAACAGGCCCAGGAGCGACAGCATTGACGGTGCATCCGTACTTCCGGGGCAGTTCTGTCGCCCAGCATTGAGTATAGACCTCAACAAGTCCTTTAGTACCCGCATAGATGCTAGACTCCGGCCCTGGAGTGCGCGACACAGAGCTACCGATATTGATGATGCGTGAGTTCTCTCGCGACAGATACTTTAGAACAGCGCGTGTGAGGAAGAAGACACCTCTGGCATTGAGATTGACGATATCGTGCCATATCTTGTAGACCTTTTCATCGTCGGGATCGTCGAGAAGCGTGGGGCGATTGATGCCAGCGCTGTTGACAAGGATGTCGATTTTGCCGAAAGCTTCTGCGGCCGCATCGGCTAGCACCTGCGGCCCTTCCGGTGTTGACAGGTCTGCCTCTACGTCTTTTCCAGGCCCGTTGAGGCTCTTGAGAACCTTGTCCGCATTTGCCTTTTCGCTTTGGTTGGGGTAGTTGATGACCACAGAGGCACCGCGGCTGGATAGCTCACGAGCAATGGCTGCTCCGAGTCCTGCCGATGAGCCACTGATCAGAGCCACCTTACCAGCTAGCGATGACATTTTGAAAGCTTTTGGAGTCAAGTTTTGAAAGAGAGATAGTGATAGTTGGAGAATGAGATTGATGTATTTGTGACCCGGATTAGATACTATGGGATGCCATCTATATATCACGATATATTTAATATCGATGGGGACAGATAACATGGTCAACAGACCTCGCCTCGAATGACCTGTGAGATAGGTGCTTGAGTGGCGGCTAGCTTGACTGCTGTAAAGTAGCACCCACCCGGGTGGGGAGTAAAGGTTTTGAGCCGAGTTAAGACAACCATTTATAAAGCCAATGCGAGGCGGAAGATGTATTTCGCATTCAAATGATAGCTCTCCAGAAACTTACACTGCCAAAAGCCACCATGCCTCTTAATATTGTTGTCATCGGAGCCGGACTCGGTGGGCTCGCCGCCGCCCTTTCCATCAAGCAAGAGTCGCCCGCTCATGACGTTTTGGTTGTGGAATCAGCGCCAGTGCTAGTAGAGGTACGTTTAGTTCAGGGTATTCCTGTAATTCTATACAGTGGAAACTGACATGTTGAACCACTCAGATCGGTGCAGGACTTCAACTTACACCCAATGCTACGCGGCTTCTCTTAAGGTGGGGTTTGAAGCCCAGCCTCGAGCATTTGGCCAGCAGTCCCAAGGAGTTCCTCATCCGTCGCTTCGACGGTCGCAAGGTCCTTGGTCACCGCCAAAACTTTGCTGCTGAAATGCTCAGCAAGTACAAGTCACCTTACTGGGATATGCACCGAGCAGATCTACAGCTTGCGATGTTTGAGCGGGCTAAGAGCCTCGGTATCCGCTTCGAGTTCGGTACAACGGTGACTGATGTAGATCTTGCTATTCCGCAGCTAACAACAGACAAGGGTGATAAGATCACCGGGGATTTGGTGATAGCTGCAGATGGTAAGTCTCTCCAAACCCAGCAATGCTTCTCTAATACGTAATAGGGCTTTGGTCTAAAACACGGTCCAAGGTTCTCGGTAGGCCCAGTCAGCCTATAGCCACTGGAGATCTTGCATATCGCATTGTTCTCAAGAAGGAAGACATTCAAGATCTTGAGCTGCACCAATTCATTGACAAGCCCCGTGTTTGCTTGTGGGCTGGCCCGGAATGCCACGCCATCTATTACCCGCTCAAGAACAACACCATGGCAAATATTGTGCTTCTAGTTCCAGATAATTTGCCAGACAACGTGGCTAAGATGTCTGGTGACCTTTCAGAAATGAGAGAGATCTTTGAGAAGTGGGATCCGCTGTGAGTCAGCAACAACTACGTACGACAGACGTCGACTGATCGTTTCAGATTGCAGAAGTTTCTCTCTCAAGTGGACAAGATTGATAAATGGAAGCTGATGCATCGTAAGTGCAACGGGAACTATGCTCTTCACCACCTGACGCCTGATAGTGGATGAGCTGGAGCGCTGGTATAACGAGGAAGCCACCGTCGCATTCTTAGGTGATTCTTGTCACCCAATGCTGCCGTATATGGCACAAGGAGCTGGTTCTGCCATTGAAGATGGTGCTGCATTGGGTATCATCCTGTCGAAGGTGGACAGAAGAGAGCAGCTCCCTCAAGCTCTGAAGACGTACGAGAACCTGAGAATTCCTCGGAGCAGCGCGTTGCAGAAATGGAGCATGAAACAAGTAAGCCTACTACAGGTGCAACAAATACCCAATCAGAAGCTCTGATCATTAATTTCTGCTACAGAGACACATTAATCACTTGCCTGATGGCCCTGAGCAAGAAGCTCGGGATCGTCTTGCAGAATCGCAACTCTACGATCAGCAGCCCGGCTATCCATTTTACTGGTAGTTGCCGCCTATGCCATGCCTGGAGAAATGGTACTGACTTTCATTTCAGGATCGATCCAGCCGCACAAGACTTCGTCTACGGGTATGATGTTGTTGCTGAGGTCAGTGGGTTCAATTTGCCCCCTTCTACATAAACTAACGATGTTGGGAAATCAGTTGGAGAAGATCGGCGTCAAGGCCACAGCATCAGTCAACGGTCAAGGAACCCGGTCAAGTTTGTGAGGTGGGAAAACATCAAGGATCTGTAGTTTAGTAACGACGCTAGATGTCTACGCAATGCAGATGGGATCCGGCTGCAGCGAGGGACTTAGACTAGGCAGAAGCTATTCATCAGAAAGCTATAAATGAACTTTATAAAACTAGCCATATCTTGTTGTGTTAAAATGCATGCTGTCAACATTTCGGCGTAGATCGCCGGTGTGATTCAGTGGCTAAATCTAAATACATCCAATATCATAAAAAGATTAGTTTCAGATTGTCATGACACTAGAGCCTGTACAGCAGCTTCTAATGGTAGGGTATTCTGTTTCCGGAAGCATCCTAACTACGGTACATTGCTTGATTGTTTTGTACGTTGTATAATATTTGTACCGAATGACATAGATTAAGGTATCGAGCGTATTTTCTTCAGTCATCCTAATCCGCTCACTTGCTACCCATATCATTGACATTATATGACCAGCCATATTCTTAATTACATTACGTAGTCTGCTGTATTCTCCAACTAAATGGATGGTTGCTGGCCATAACATTAAGTTTTCGGCCGCTAGCACAGGTGATGATCCAACACAGCTCACGGCGGGGTTGGGTGGGCGTTCCTAATGCCTGAACCCACTCGCTTACAAGTGGCTACTTAGTGGGTTTTGCACGTTTACGTTACCCGCAATGAAGTTCCGAAGGTAATACATCCGAGACATCCATCAGATTGGCTTTTAAATAAGTTGACCTCTTTGAAGCTTAGCCACATATCTCACTACCTCCCTATCAGAACTCCTACCGAGCATCACATTCATCTTCATCATGGCCTCACTTCCGAAGATTCTGTCCCAGGACTCTGAAGGCTACGACCAAGCTCGCCGCAAGTTCTTCAACGGCCGAGTCCCCGATGTCCATCCAACCGAAATAGCTATTCCATCCACCACAGCCGAAGTCGTGACCGCCGTCAAGAGGGCTCGTGAAAATGACTGGAAGATTGGCGTTCGTTCGGGCGGCCACCTATTCTTCTGCAATGCGCTTCTGGAAGGCGGTCTTCTCATCGACACGCGCAACTTGAACAAAGATATCGAATACGATCCTGCAACAAACATCGCCTCCGTGAGTCCTGGCCATATGGTCGAGGATGTGACAACCTTCCTCGAAGCCCGCGGCAGGTTCTTCCCCTCTGGCCATTCGCGATCCGTCGCTGTCGGTGGTTTTCTGCTTGCCGGTGGGCAGGGCTGCTTCATGCGTGGCTGGGGCTATACTGCTCCTACCTGGGTCACCCAACTGGAAGTCGTCACTTCGGAGGGCGAGACTGTTATCGCCAATAAGGCTCAGAATTCTGACCTTTTCTGGGCGGCTCCTGGCAGTGGACAGGGTTTCTTTGGAGTTGTGACGAGGATTTGGGTTAAGACGATCCCAACAAGAAAGCTCTTTGACAAGACCGTCATCGTCGATTCGACCGACATCTTCAAGCCCTTGCTTAAGTGGACGCTTGAAATGTCCAGAAAGGTGCCCAAATATGGTGTTGATCTCTTCTACTGCACATTCTTCGCTGACAAGGATGACCCGAATGGAGGCCACGAATCAGCGGCCAGGCGCGTCTTCTTTGCCATCAACCTTACCATTTTTGCCGATTCCTTGGATGAGGCTGCAGTCCTAACGAGTCCGTTAGAGACGTTCCCTGAGGACTTCAAGAAGTATATCGTTACGACGGTCCCGCTGGTGGAGAGAACGTGGGACGAGCTCTGGGGCCTTCAGGAAAGCTTCCAGCCACAGGGCAATGGCGAGAGGTGGAACGTGGACAGTATCCTAGTCGATCCCAAAGCGTCGGATGATGAGGTAAGTGCGCCCAGTCTAGAATCTTGAGTCCCATACTAATTACCGACCTTCAAGCTTATTGAGGCCATCACGCCGGCTCTATATGACCTACCATCTCGCCTCTCGTCGGGCACCTTGTGCCCTATGGACTATTACCCCGACGAGGCTGATCAGGCTTTGAGTCTAGCTCAGAAGGCTTACGTGTCTACAATGTGCTGCTGGAAGGACCCCAAGCATGACGCCGCTGTGGACAAGTGGCTGCTCGATGCATATACCAAGGCAGATCAAGTGTCATGCGGTGTGTATGTAGCCGATTTCAACGTGAAGCACAGGAAGCCAAAAGTAAGTCCAGTAGATGCTTAGGTCTTCATGTTCAATGCTGACTCGTTAAAAGGTTATGACGGACTCTGCGCTGAAGAAATGGCTTGAGATCAGGAACAAGTGGGATCCTTCTGAGACTTTCATCGGCCATCGGGGGTTCAGCGGTGTTTTAGATGGCAAGGCCTAGGAAGCAGGCTATAGAGTGTCTTTCGAGTACCTGAGGAGACATCACAGTATCATCATTAGCTTCGAACATTAATCAGTAACCATCAATAAGTACTAACTCAATCTTGTGATTTGCTCTGAACTTTCCGACCATGATGAGTGATGTAGGTATCACAATGCTTGGGTTCATGTGCCCCCAATAATTTACGTATAGCCCAATATTCAGCGGTATATATGGCATCAACTATGAGAAGGAGCCTCATTCAATTGTGATGCTGTGCAGATCGTAACGATATTATGTTGTGATTACAACCGCGGTCTTACTCCAACAACAATCTTTCAACCTGACGGCTATCAAGTCTTTCTTTTACCACTTCCAATAAGAGGCTTTTATAATAAAACATTAGTATTGTATTGTAACTTGATGAACAGAAATCAACGTGTTGCATACTATCATAAGATCTGTGTGTACAGAAAGTGCTTTTCAAGAGCAACATCCATAGAGAAGTCCTTGTCTGTTGAGGGTCTACTGGCGTGTCGAGCGATCACGATCCTTTTTGAGCTTATAGTTGGGAAGCTCGTCCGGTTGCCAGTGAACGATCCCCTTCCAATCGCCCGTAAGAGGGCCCTTCAAGTCTTGCTCTAAGGTACTTTTCGACAGGCCCAATTTGTCATTCCAGATCCCCAACGGGCGGAAATCACCGATACCATGGCCTTCCGAGTCGTAGCTAAAAAGAATAGCTTGGACCTGGTGGCCCAGACCCCAGTTCAAGCCTTTCTTGATGTCCTCTAGGGCTTCTGGCATAACTCTCTCAGAGGTGACATTCTCGACCTGCCATTCCTGGTTGGTCAGCTTTTTCACGACATCAAGGATCTCGTTTTGCGTCACTGTGTAAGAGGCGACGTGAATGTACTGATTCTTTGCTTCTTCAAGACGCTCCGGATTGGTGATGAGCGCGTAGAGAGACTGGGCAGCCAAGTCACGGAGACCCGTGGAGAATGGGACATCACCACCGTTGTAGATGCGCGCTTTGCGATCCTTCATGTCAAAGCCCAAAAGTCCATCGATTACACACTATAAGTTTCAATCAGCCTTTGAGCTTAATATTACTATGACCAGACTCACAAAGTCGACCCAAGGATTGCACATGATACCGCTCCAGCTCATGATATCCTGGGTCTTCTCTAGATGCTTCACGATAGATCGCTTCTTAGTCGCGAGCAAAACGCCGTCGGCAAAAGCTGGGTGGTAGGTTCTGACGCCGTACTCAGAGGGGAAGAAGCGCTTGACGCCTGCCTTTACCGCTGCGTCGATGACAGTCTCATGGTCAACAGTGGACTCTGGGGGGAGGAGCATGATGACTACATCCTGTCCTCTCAAGCCTCGTTCGAGAGACTCGGGGCTGTAGTCCGTCAAGATGACATTCAAGCCCTTTGAGAACTTGGCACCAGAGTTCTCCCTCGTCAAAACGGAGAGGTGGAGAGGCGAGTCCTTTTGGGCGAGGAAATGGTCCTGGATGACAACTCCAAGGTTACCACTAGCCTGTGAATTGTTCAGTATTATGTATGAAGTTCAATTGTGTTGCCAATGTGTATACATACACCAATCAGTGCGACGTTCTTGACTTGAGTCGACATGAATGTTACTATAACAGAAATCAGGTACAATACTATGCCTAAAGTTTGGCACCGGATGAGTAGCAAGGGTTTACTGGCGGCGGGTTTTACATGGGCCGATAAGGTTTGTTTTTATCCTCGCTAACTTGGTAAATTCGTTTAGCGTCAATCTCAGCAGCGCACCGTGCCCACCGAGTCGGTGGTTCGTTCCATCTACAGGATCTGAGATTTACCGCGACCCTCTCGAATACCACTTGGAGATGATGGCAGTGTATTCAGTGAACCACTCTCGTATACTGAGACGCCTTGGCTCGTCAATTACACTACATTACGTTAAACGGGTTCTCGGAGTCCGAAAATTGTCCGGACTGGTACGAAGACAAGCCTGGGGTTTCAAGCGGACCCCGAAGATTGTCTAGCTATGTGCGGGGCCCCGCCCTTTTTCCCCTTCCCCGCCTCCGTCATGATACGGAGATGGGAGAAAGGCACTTCACCCAGCTAACGCTAGGTAGAGGCTAGACAATCAACCCAGTATACTGCATTCCATGCATCTCTTCAGTCTGCCAAGTTTATTGTCTCCGTTTAGGTTGGAAGCTGGCTGTGCCCTCAAGAGGCCGTATTGAAATTGCTACGTGAAATTTCTGCTTTGTGTTAGTATTTTAGCTTGTTAGCAATGGCTATGTATCGCTTTTATGCGATTGGCTTGGTACTACTGTAAAGGGCTAAGACACGCGAAGCTAGCTCTGTAGACTCTGGCGACACAGCGCTTAAGGGTTGTTGAGTAGCGGGAGAGGAACAGCGGGGTACGTTTAAAACATCTAATGCAAAGCAGGTACTGAAAGTCTGTTTATCTTCATAGAACGTTTTTCTGACTTTATATTCATCCATAACTCCTTCGGCTTTGACACAATCCTAGTATCTGATACCCTAGAGCTAAGCAACAGAGTTACCATGCTTAATATTTGCCGCATCAACCTGCTGAATAACATCCCAATGCTCCACAACCCTGCCATTCTTCCAACGATAAAGGTCAAAGACATGCTCGCCCGCGTCTCCAGGCCAGCGCTCAGAAAATATCTGGGCCACAATGTAGTCTCCATCAACCAGTATCCTTTTGAACACCATGTTGAAGTGCGGTTCTCCCGGACCCGTCCAGTGCTTGGCGGCGATTGACTTCAGAACCTTGGATGCCTCAATGATAGAGTCGCGGCCGTCTGAGACCATCTGGCTATGCTGTTTGTAGTTCTCATCCACGAGCTCGAATGTTCTCTTGTAGTCATAGTATTTGAAGGTCGCTAAGTGAAGTTCGATGATCTTCTTGGCCATGACTTTCTGCTCCTCGGTATGAGGAGGCTGGTCGGTTAGGCCAGCGTAAATCTGTTCAATCTCTGCTGTGTAGTCGCCCATGCTGTGCTGCGGTGTATGTTTGAGTTGTTTTGAGGCTTTGGCAGAAGGGCAGGTAGTTGACAAGGGTTCTTAGCTAGTTGGAAGTCAGACACCTTAAGGTCATTTTGATCTATGGGAGGCTAAGGCGGAGAAAATATTTGGATAAGCATTGGGAAGTTCCTATGTCGGTGGGGATGAGCATGAATTTGCCAGAAGCAAATACTACGCTTATACCGGTGGGGATCACTCCAGGGGAGATCGCTAGTTCTAATCGAAGGGGTTCGCTCGTGGATGAGACAATTGATGAAAGAGCTCGGAGCAGGTTCTACGTGGTCATGAGCAACCCCACCGGCATCCATAATCCCACCGAGATTGACCTCCTATGGTGTCGCGCATACTTGATCTCGCTCAGCCATATCAGCAATCTCCTTGACTGCCCTATGTTAAAACCTATCGGATACTTCATCAGCTTGAGATACGCTAAAAGTCCATCAAACATTATTTTCGCCTTCTCAAACACCGATTATGGCATTCTTACGAGATGCTGAGAGTAACCCGACGGTGCAAGCCATCTTATCAAGGTTGCAGCATGTCGATGCCAAGGCAGTCGCTGCTGGCTTGCCGTTGACTCTTTTCGGTCTTGCCTTTTCTTACTACTTCATCGCATTGCTTTACAGCCTCTTCCTCTCACCTCTGAGAAGTATTCCCGGCCCGTTTCTGGCTCGTGTCACACGTTGGTGGGAGTATCGAGTGGTCAAGCAAGGCCACTCAAACCAAGAATTCATCCGCTTGCACAAGAATTACGGTAAGCCCTTTTTAAGCACCTCCCGACATCCTCTCTAACCCTGAGATACACAGGGCCCGTTGTACGAGTAGGACCAAACCGGTACAGTCTCAGTCAGCCGAAAGATGTGAAAAAGGTCTATGAATTAGGAGGCAAATACATCAAGACAACTTACTACAGTCCACTGCTCAGCCCGGTCGTCCACGAGCAAAACATCTTTGCCATCCAAGACAATGGTCTGCACAAGGAGAGGCGAAGGAAGATTTCGCCGATGTACACCATGTCGTCCATGGTATCTTATGAGCCTGCTGTAGACGAGATGACCCATGTGTGCGTCCGCAAGTTACACGAATTTGCTAAAGAAGGCCGTCTGGTTGACATTCCTCACTGGATGCAATACTATGCCTTTGATGTTATTGGCGCCATCACCGTTAGTCCCCTTCCTATCACTACCATTCAGAAGATTGACTAACCAGTGCGATATAGTTCAACAAGAGTTTCAACATGATGGAGAACGAGGGAGATACCACCGGAATGATACAGGGCATTCGGGAGGCCAATGACTTTTTAGCATTCTGGGGCATCGTTCCCAGCCTGGTCCCATGGCTCATTGGCATCGCTACTGCATTGGGTATGACGTCCAACACCTCAACGCTTGTCAGCTACGCCCTGAAGCAGATCGACAACACTCGGAAAGAAAACGCCGAATCCACAGTCAAGGGCTCCACCAAGTATGATACATTCTTGAAGAAGCTTCTAGAAGGGGAGTCTGAAGGTCGTCTCAAAACGCCCAATCTGCTTGACGCATGCGGCAGCAATATCGGGGCCGGTTCTGACACCACTGCCGTGACACTGAGTTCCGCTCTCTACTACCTGTTCCAGAACCCAGATAAACTCAAGAGGCTGCGAGAGGAGATCGACCAGAAGGCAGCGGACGGCGGTCTCTCGGACCCCGTTACCTTCCAGGAAGCACAGGACATGCCGTATCTACAAGCTGTTATCAAGGAGACTCTGCGTATCCACCCAGCCGTTGGAACGATTCTGCCTCGTGTCGTGCCTCGTGGCGGCATGGAACTATCGGGAATCTACTTCCCTGAAGGGGTATGTGATCACGAGCTTATCATGGGTTCATACTAACCCTTCCCCAGACCGAGGTCGGCGTTAACGCATGGGTTTTACATTACGACAAGGAAATCTATGGTCCAGACCCTGAAGTCTTCCGGCCAGAGCGCTGGCTGGGTGATGAGAAGACGAGCATTATGGACTCTATGATGTTTGCAGTAAGTTAATTCCTCTTTTTCAGAATATCTCAGAAGACTAATTCTCGTTGTAGTTTGGAGCTGGTGCCCGGACTTGCATTGGCAGGAACATTAGTCTGCTGGAGTTAACCAAGATGGTGCCTCAGATTGTCCGCAAGTTTGATCTTGTCATTGAGGACGCAGACAAACCATTGGACACTTTCTGTGCGTGGTTCGTGTATCCTCATTACAACGGCCGGTTCAAGGTGCGAGAATAAGGAGCAGTGGCATCATACACTATGCCTTGGCACTCACCAAATGGCTGTTACCATTATCTCATCGTACACGAGTCGTACAAGGAGCATTCATGTTTTCAAGATTGTTTATTCGAAATATATTTGCCGAGAAACGCATTTATATCACTCTTGTCCGAATATCTCATACTCATTCTCCCATACCTTTTATTTATGATTTTGAAATCAGGTTCAAAAGTTTAAAAATAAATATATGCCTCGTAGGCTGAATTATGTACTGCAACCCTCACTTGGATTTGCATCCTATCATGCCCCTCGGCCTAGAATAGACATCTAAACTTCCGATTACCTATTCAAGATGGGAGACTGTCGGAGATGAGGTCCCTACTCTGTTCGTAGAGTTAGTTCACCAGATTCGCTTTTTACTTTATTTACTACAAAACCCCAACGGCGCGATTCATTGAATTAATTCCTTGTTCATTGTGCGATTCTGATAGGTTACAGAGGGCGAGGCTATGCCCCGCCACAGTGTAACTACATGTCATGTTCTCTCGATTCTGCCAAAGTTGTCACATTCTGACCATTTGATAGATTTCCCTTGATCATTGTGCTTCCAGTATCAAATCCAGGTTTTAGGGAAAGATTCCTGCATTTCGATAGATTCATCGGCTCCATACGAGAGTGTCAGATGACGGTATTAGCGTGGCCGTTCATCCACATTTGGCACAAGCTACACCAGCCGATGAAGGAGCCTCGAGCGCCCAAGCGGCGTTCCACCCTATTACCCACCCACACACCATCTCACTAACCCCGCTGACAAGTTCAAATCCCACCGGTTACCACCTGTACACGTAACCATTATTGGCTAGAGTGGACAGCCTTGGTGAACTAGTTAACTCAGCTGCCGTCTGGGGTAAATCTGTGGTACCTAACGATCGCTAGAAAAGGACGACAGAGGTTCAAGGTTTGAGCATTCGTTGTGACAAATCTTTACGCTTTTAGCAGAAATTCAGAAAACATGTCTTCTTCTCCGGATCTCCGTATTGGAACAAAGTCGATACGAAATCGAGCCGATTTGGACGACTATGTCTATCATTTCAATGGCAACGACAAAGCTGAATACACCGCGTACTACTCCAAAGATGCAGTGGTAAGTGCCTGTTCTCAAGTCTGCCCAGTTACGTTGCTCATTCTTCTCCCATTAGTTCAGATTCAGTGGTTTCCCCGACAGGACCATTGACGAATTTCTGTCATGGGTGGACGAAATCCATGCTGGTATGCGTGAGACCCTCGAATTGAAAAGGGTAGTATTCGGACAGGACATCGTTGTCACCGAGATGCACACCCAATTCCGTGGCATCAACGGCTATGAAACAGACAATCTCGCTGGCAGATGGGGGCCAGTGTGGCCCGGAAATGGCCCTCTTGTCAAGATGTTTGTCTGGTACACTCTTGACAAGGACGGCCACATTATCCAGCTGACGGAAGACGCTTACCTTGAGAAAGAGGCCTCTAGGGATGTCATTCGTTCCCACGAGGACTTCAAACTTTATCTCAATGCATTCAACACCAACGACTTTGACACTTTCCCGCGGTATTATGCATCAGATGTTACCATCATACTCGATGGAAAACAGACTCTACATGGCAGGGAGGAGGCGACGAACTTTTTTCGCAACGCGCGCAGTCAAGTGAACGAGGACGTCAACGTCCAGTCCATAATTCTGGACAAAACCGGCATTGCACTAAAATCATACATCAAATTCACCGCTGTTGCGAACATCGAGGTATGGTAATGCCCTTTGGATGTGTACCATGGCTAACTTTACCGACAGGATATCCTGAATTTTGGATCGGGCGTACGGAAGGGAGGAGGCTACGAGGCCCATTTCTTGATTCATTATGAGCTTACTCCTGAAGGAAAGATTCACTATATCACTGCGGCGCAATCTGGAGCAGTTAAGATCTTCAACCCCTCTACATAGTTCATTGCTGCGAAGGTTAGAATACAGTTTCATGGGGTTACATAGTCAACAGAGCTTATCTCTACCATTTCAACAGTACCTCGATTAGGTTCACCATTTCTCCGTCTCCCGGTATCAATCGCACAACTACTAGCAATACTTGTGTCAGTTATCTGTATTTCAAAAGGTTTATAGTTAAGTCTCGGATAGGAGGTTGAGACTGCGTCCCATCATGGACAATTCACTTCCGTTTCTTGACATCTCAATCATTATATGCACCCTCAGCTTTTTAGTAACACAATGCGTTGAAATGCCGAAAATTAAGTGGGATGCCATTGGAAAAGCAGCAAGATGCGGCAATTGATGGACTATTCGAAAGACCGTCTGCTGTATCCCTTTTAGTCAATTAAAGAGGTCTTGTGATAAACTAAGCTTGTGTAATAAATATCGTCTAGCACTTTGCACTTTTAATGATGCCAGCAGTCGCATGGACAACTGTCAACTCGCGGTCGGGACAGTGGTCTAAAGGGTATCGCGACTTCTGATACAGCGACTAATGATTACTTCCTGGCTGGTTTCTTCAACCATATGTACCTTTACTTACCGCTTCATGTCCCTGCAGCTTTGAGTCCACGATCTAACCAAATCACAATATATTCGTCCATCTAGAGTTCCCAGTGAATACGCAGCTCAGAGAATGGCTTTTGGTGGACAAATTGGTGTCCTCACGAACTGTCCCACCCACAGTCTTCTTAAGTGGAGTGTGAATTGGTCGGTGGCTATCCCAAGGCACAAGTTCCATCCCAGCCCCATAGCATTTGGTCTACTCCACCGGCGGTCTCACAACTGCCAGCTAGTGATGGGTGGCAAAGAACCCAACTTATTTCCATTCGTGCCGCCGGACATCCATTGCTGAATCTTCTTGCATAAAAGATAACTCAGCTAGTTCTACTAGCCGATTTGCTTCTGATTGAAGATATCGTCATTATCAACACTGGCGACTGTCTTTGACTCGTAAATTCATTCTAGATAATCAATATGTTTGATCTGCATAGCCTCCCAGCAGGATCACGGCCCGATACCGCGATCCGGAACAATGGACCAGACCGCCTGGTACTTGAAAGGCTGAAGCTTCGGGAGCTAGCTGAGGGCTGGCCTGCATACAGGTAAAGCGACCCTTGCATAGTCTTTACAGCAACTAATTGGCACTCGCCATTAGAGATTCTTGTGAATGGGAGAACTTTGAGTCCATATTCCATCCTGGAGCCCATGTATATACTACCTGGTCAGGCCGTGTTACCTACAAGGACTTCATCGCTGCATCCAAAGCTGGCATGGATAAGGGCGCTTTTATCATGCATCGGTGTCACGGCTCAAGCACAGATATCAATATCGAAGGAACCCGTGGAGTCACAAAGCTAAAGGCTACTATCACACAGCGCTTCCTGGTAGAGGGCGTGGAATTCGATGTTGAGGCTGACTGCCGCTTTTGCTTCTATTTCGAAAAGATCCAAGGAATCTGGGGCGCCCGCTTAGTTAGGCATTGGTATGAGAAGGATAAGATGATCCTTTGTGACCCATCCAAGGCCCTTCAGGTTACCGTCGATCAGGAGAAGTTGGCTACATATCCACCAGGCTACAAGTATCTTGCATACTGGCAAGAAGCTATTATGGGAGTCAAGGTGTTGCTGGACATGCCTGGACATAGGCGGCATATCGGCACGGTTAACCTCGAAAAGCATGACGAGTTGTACTGGTTGGCCAAGAGTTGGCTCGAGGGAGGAGAGATTGAAAGGTGAGTTCAATTAAGGTTCGGGAGAGGAGAGTACGTTAAAAGCAGAAATCGCGACATTAAACTGACATATTTACTTTCCGCTTGATCCATATAAACCTCCTCATACGAATGCATAGCGATGTTCTCATTACTTCTAAGTTGCAACTAATGACACCTCTTCCCGCTTTTGTACTTCATTATGGCTGCTCGATAGCCTCAACACTAAAGTTTCGAGTAGAATTCTGGTTGCCCGTACCATACTGGTTGTCGTACTCCAAGGTCAGAATCCAAGAGTAGACCCTGATCGATACAATTTCACTGATTGGAACATTAAAGATGTTTTTAGCCATAAGATACTGCCGCATTGCCACTGAACTAAAGCTTTGGATTGTTAGTGACATTTGAAAGTGCAGAAATGGATTCAAGTGAATTGTTTGCCTATAGACTTATGCTCCTCCTGGTTTTGAGTAATCCGGAAGGAATATTGACCTCTTCTTCTTGAAACATGATCTGCTAACACAGCAACCCTATTTAGCTGCAGCCCATGCAAATGTACCATGTTTTGACGCTGAGTGTATCCAGCAGCCATGTCTCAGCCAATCCAAACTCCCTGGTCAAGCCTTGTCTCGAGGCTTTTCGCTGACAATGTTTGACTCGATATGTTCGGTTGCAGTTACGCTTTTACTCCCATCTTCCAACCGCTGGTCAAGCCCTCTAGCAATATATCCCTCAACCGGCGCATCCACGTGCATGTTAAAGCTGTCGCGAGGATCACGGACAAAAAGCGCAAGTATCAACCCAACCGCCGAGACAGCTGCCGCTGCACTCCAGGTGCCGCGGAAAGCTATATGATAAGCTGACCTCAATCCAACAACTCCCGCCGAGATGACTTGAGGAGTAACACCCCGAATAGCAGCCAGACCTCGTTGATCATTATTAGCAAGAGCACTAACAAAGGTTGGTAAGTCCTTGGCAGAGATCCCGAGAGGAATAACCCTTTCGGCGATCTTTTGGCCAAGATGCTTAGACAATGAAGAATTGAGGATGGCAGTATAAACCGGGAGCGCGACTGAGCCTCCCAAGGATCTTGAGGTCAGGATCAGGCCACTGGTTGTGGCGATCAAGCCAGGAGGGGTGCTTATCTGGCCAGTCGTCACGGCGATGACAAGACCGAACCCAAGGCCAAAGCCCGCCAGGACAGTATAACCCCACATCGCAGCTAGCTGAATGGGCTTTAGAGTAGCCATACATGCTGAGAAGGAATGCAATTAGTAAAAGTTGAGTGGGTGTAGATGTTGCAAGACTCACCAAAGTAGATGACAAAGAGGGCCATCCCAGCCGTCAAAGGTGGTCGGACTCTCCTTGCCTTGGTAGAGTAGAGACCGCCAATCACCGATGAGATTGCTCCTCCAATGAAAATAAGGGACATCATAGCACCAACCTTCAGAAGGTCACTATCGAAGTAAACCGAGTACGCCAGAGGAAGAAAGTTGTTGGCCGCATAGAAAGCGAACCCTTCGATGAAAATAAAGACCAGGGCAAGTGCAAAGTTGCGGCTTGTTTGGAAAAGGGCATGATGACAAAATCCATCCTTCTTCTTAACTTCCCAAACCACCGTGAGGATGATGAAAACCACGCCAATAACGAATGTGCTGAGGACTGGGGCACTTTGCCAGGAATACGGGTTGTTAGCCCATGTTAACCCCACACTGAACATTATCATTCCAATGGAGAAAAGAACGTATCCTATCAAGTCGAGAGCCATGAACTTGTCCTTCCGAGTCAAGGCTGACTCGAGGCGTCGTTTGGGTGGGTTGAAGAAGAAGAAGATGGCCACAAAGTTGAAGGCAAAAAGCCCCGTACCAACATACCAAACAACTCGAAAGTTCTCATCATCCTTCCTGACAAGTCCAAAGCCAAGGAGTAATGTAAATATGCCAGCAAGTGAATTGGAAATATTGACACCGGCTTGGGCAACCGGCCGATACTGCCGTGGCATGATTTCTGATGCAACTGCATATAACAGTGAAGTTGTCCCCGCCCCAACACCGACCACCAACGACCCGGCAATGGCCATGGTCATGGAAGATGCTCTGCTGATGATGATAGAGCCAGTGATGCAGAGTCCAGTGCAAATCAGGATCGGCCACCTACGGCCCCAAAAGTCCGACGACTGCGCAATGGGGGCTGCCGTAAACGTGCTGCAGATGATCAGGCCTTGAGGGATCCAAATATACTTGTCACGTCCGCCCAAAACGTTGGCCATGTTTCTGGCAAACTTATATGCTATCAGTACAATCCAAGACTGTCCCGTTCAAGGAAAGCACTTACTGCGCCGGTCGCGACAATTGCAAGGACTTGCGCAAAGCAGCCACTGAGTATGGACTAGGTTGTTAGATTGGCCCTGGGACAAAGTCGTCTGTAGGGCTCTTACCAAGTAAACAAGGACACACTTCAAGGTCAGACCTTGGTAGTTGTCATCCTCGTCGACGGCGAGTAGCTCAACCTCAACCGCATTAGGCTCCTCGCCGTTGTTCTTGTTGCTCTGTTCCGACATGGTTTGAACTTGAAGTAACGCCAGAGATTGGCTTCAGCGTATACAAGCTGTGATGAGCAAATTACAGTCATCATGATTGTCAAGATATCCAGGGCGTATTAATAGTCTGGGGTAGCTGATCAGATCAGTGGAGTTCGGATCTTATTCTCAGTCCCCCGGGCTGCGCTAAGGGTGGGACATCGCGGGGAAGTCATCCCCACCCTATAAGAATGTGTACATTGATATCACAGGTATAGTGACCCGTCTAGCTAATAACACGGGACAGCTGCTTAGCTTAGGTGGAAAATAAATTGCTGCTTGATCGAATAACTAAGGTAGTCTCTTCTATCGACCTCCCCACCCAACAAGTTCCCCGTGGCACCTCTCCCATCCGTCGAAATACGGAAATCTATAATCACCTCCGAGTTTCGATTTCGCAGATCTTGCGAGATACTCCAGAATCATGTTTCCCTGTAACCAACTCAATGCCCCCTCACCCGGATGAGTCCCATCCTCATACCAATGCCCCATTAGACTAATGATACGACCCCATACAAACACTCCATGTCCATACTGCTCTGCCAAAGCGCGTCCAAGACTATCCATCTCAATTACCACGATACCTCCCGATCCAGTCTTTTGGTGATATGTTAAACTTCTCCACATCATAGGAATATCCGGAAACTCTCCGATGATCATCTCTGCATACTTCTTCGTCCGAGCCAAGAAGAAGTGCAGTTCGTCCCAGACTAGCTTCCTATATCCTCCATTCAGGGTGACGTTCTGGCCTTCGTGGAGCTTCTGTCCGCCGACTTGAAATCTTCGTTGATCCCAGAGACCATTCTGCCAGAGGATCAGATCGGGTCTGGCGTTCGGTCCCTGATATCTCGCTCATGTGGCTGCCAGAGTTCTTCCCAGCGTCGCTCCAAGGGGATGATTCACATCTGCCTGTACCAGAATCAGTCAGGCCTGTAGGTAAAGCCTCCAGCTGATCAAAAGGCAGTGAATGTGTCAGGTTGAATGCAGGGATATGATAGACACCCATGGGCCACTGCTCTGTCTCGTGAAGCTTGGGGAAGACCATTTCATGGCCGAACTCGTGACAGACATACGTGGCTGCTCGCCTGTCGACAGAGTCGCCGAATGGAACAACTCAACGGCCCCGGAGCCATCCGAACTCACCATCGTTTCTCATCCTGTGATAGTCTTCTCATGTTGCGTTCTTGATATGCGCCATCGCTTCCTGTCGACGCCGATTCTCTTTTACTGCTAGCTTCATCCATTCTATAGGTATATTCGATCCTTTAAAGAATGTTCGCGGGACGTCTGTATCGTTGAAGATGTGGTCTCCTCTTGTGTGAAGATACGCTGCAGTTTCTGGATCCTCAGAGTTGAGAAACTTGCTTGTAAACGGCATCCATCGGGTCTCTCGGTATCTCTCTTCTTCTGCTGGGACATAAAGATAGCCCGGACGGCGACAGGGGTCTTTGCAGTTGCCGAACTTTCCGCTTTGGGGTCGGCATCGGTTGTAGTTTGTGGAGCTGCGGAGCTGTCCGTTGCGAGTGGTTAATAACATCTGGTGCCAGGTGTCCATCTTGGTACTCACTCGCTGCAGAACTCTGCTGCCTTTGCATGGGCGTAGTCCAGAGGCGACTTGATCGAATCGGTGTAAAAGGCAAAAAGAAGAAAGAATAGAAAGACAATACTTGTCGACAAAAATCACAGCTTGTATGCTGGACCCGAAGTAGCCACAGCAATTTTAACAGACAATAGGTTCTTACGAAAGAAAAAGACGGACACGTCTCACTATCATGAGGAGAAGGCATCACTTCAAATAGCGGAACCGTTGAACGCAAGGGATGAAAGAACCTTATTTTTAGGGCCAAGTATTGGCATGGAGATACGCAGGGCTGAACCATTATTTCCAGCCACCAGCGCAACTAGACCAATATCCTAATTGATTGCACTGCGCAAGGGGGACTGTGTCTTTGGATTGATAATTATACTGGATGACATGGACATCAGGAATGTGCCACCAGTATTCGCCTGAAACAGTATAATTTACCTCCTGCAGCCGCCTTCGACCCTGACAATATGGGCACACGCTAATTGGTCGCGATGGGAATGCATACCCCTTGTGGCTTGCAGCATCAGGGAGTCGATAGTCTTTTCGGTCCGGATGGATAACTGTTTAAGTAATTCCAACACTGCAATTGACATACAATATGTTATCTTGATAAGACATATAAATACCTCTACCAACAGTCTTTGTAAAGACTATCTACTTCCGTGATACACATAAGCGACCCAAGGAGCAGGCCTTTCATTCTCATCCTCATCCAGCGGCACAATATCCCTCGTTGATCGCACGTCACTCACCACATCCTCAAAGCTATTCTCGTGATCCTTGGCCTTTGTAAACGAGGTACCAAGAACCCTTTTGACCGTCCGCATATGCGCTTCTGCCACCCAACTATCACGAATCTTCCGAACAGTTTTATGCAACCCCCGGCACACAGATTGATCATCCATGCCAGAGTCTTTCAACTCCTGATAGACCATCCCCGCAACATCAACGCAAGCCTCGTCGCCGACTTCCCAGAGCGTTCCTACCACGTGCCTAAAACCAGCCAATCGGCATGCACTAATCAAGTGCAGACTCTCATCCAACAGGCGTTTATCTTTGATCTGGCTCGTTCCACAGGCTGAGAGATATGCCAGGAACGGTGGGTTGTCGCGCAACTTGAGACTTAACAGATCAGACACTGCCAGAGACTGGGTTTGCCAGTCTTCAAGCCGTAGTTGACTCTTGAGGGGGTTCGTCTCGTCTGTCTCGCCGTGACCAGCAAAATGAAAAATGTCACAGTCCTTCAACTGCGCGAGTACTTCCTGAGTTTGTCTTTTGGGTTCCGCGATATGGAGTTCCATGGACTCACATAGCTCTCGAACAATCGATAGCTCTTTTGGGGCATGTGGAAGAGTGGAACTCCCTGGCGTTCTCTGCATGGCAACTAGAACCGCCTTGGCAGAGGAGTTTCGTTTATCTTTCGCTCCCCCTTCTAGAATAGCGTTCAGCGATGAACTATAGGACGACATGGCTCTGTCTATGACCGCACGGCCAGTTTCATCTTTGTGATAGCCGGCTGCGTGCAACGGAAAGCGACTCAATGCTCCCGTAGGTATCCAACATACCTGCGGCCAATCGCCAGAAGGCTTCTGTGAATAACCCAGATGTTCAAGAATAGGTCCCGTGATAGTATCCCAGAGCCACTCCAAAGTGTTGAGGCTTCCCAAGTTTCCATCGCGGAGTCTCCGTTCCAGCTCTTTCTCAGATAACCTAGGTAGGGGCATGGTCTCAACGACGTGTTTGATAATGAAAGCATCACAACGGAAGCTGACATTAATAATCACAATGGGACCGTTCCTCGTAAACCCTGTGAAGCCTGTGTTGTCTGGTTTCAGGCGTGTGCTAAAGCTCTCCATGAAATCGTCGACAATTTTGCTTGCTTCTAGTCTCCTGGTAAGTTCCGCGGTGCCAGACCTGGAGTCATCGGAAATGAGACCCGGTGGCTGTACAGGATTCTCAAGTCGTCCTATACTGCTCAAAAGCGTCTGTTTGTACGTCGGCTTCAGATCTGCAAACTTCCGACTGTCAAAGTCAAGACGAAGATCATACAAAAGGTCCGCGGCAACTCCCCGACCCTTTTCTAGCAGAGCTAGACTGGCCCCCTCAGCCTTCCCGCTTTCTAGCGAAAAGGCAGCGGCGAAAGACGCGAGTCCACTGATTCTGGAAAGAAGGGCTTGGGCTTCCGACCATCGCAGGTAACGAGGTGTGTAGGCAGGGATGAGTTCGAGTGCGTACTCGGCAATCTTTAAGCCTTTCTCCCAGTTCTCGAGAGTCTTGTATGACTCCATCAGTCGCTGTGCAAGCACCAAGCTATCTGATATGTTTGCAACTGGCATGAATACCCAGAAGTCGCTTTCATCGGCGTCGATGGCCTTGAGAAGATCATCCTCACATTTCGTAGCCTTGTATTTGGTCGTGTAACAGAGCCCCAGTAGGCCTGCGATATCGACAACTTGGGAGGCTTCTTGTGCTTCAACATCCACAGCATCCTGTGCGTAGTGAATGGCCTGCTCGAGATCATCGAGAGTGCCACCGTAATGGTGTTTCGCGAGATAGGAATTTGCTAGATTTTGGAGCACCTGAACAACGTCTGAGATTTCCTTGTACTTTTGAGCAAGCTCAAGGGCCTTTTCCGAATTAGATATGGCCAGCTTCATATCCCCCGGCGCCTTTGTCAACTCGAACCGAACACGATAGGCAGTACCAAGCCTAGGAATTGTGATATATTCCCCGAGAGGGGAGTTGAGATACAGCTCGATGGCAGCGTCAATGTCTTTGATGTCTCTCGTAACCATGAACTTGGAACGGTAGGCACTGGCTAGGCCGGGGATAAGTTCCTTGTCATTGAGATTCTGATCTTTTGCCTGTTCAAGTAGCTTGATGGATTCTTGCAGATCACTTTCGTCCTTGAATACGTGGTAGGAGATAAGCTTAGAGCATCCAAGATGACGTAGCCACTTTGCACGTTCAACCTTACTCTCCCCTGCCAGATGGAGACATTCCTGGTGTAATTCCACTGCCATCTTCAATTCATCAAGCTTGTAATTGTAGAACAGCTTGTCCGAGTATAAATATCCAAGACGACCAAGAACATCAGGGCGCAGAGGATCTTCCGAAGAAAGATGACTGATGAGATCTCGGAATTTTGAAATGGCCATATCGAGATGACTGAGGCGGTATTTTTGATCTTCACCGCAGTCAGATGCTATCGACCTCTTGTAGTATTCTTCGTAACATCGCCCAACGAGGTGAAGTTGTGCAGAGTGCGTGATATGGTCTTCTTGGCTGAAAGCGAGAGCCGAATTCGCAGCATCCAAAGCCAGGGAGAGGTAGTTCTCGTCGTTTTCCTCTTCGTAGTATCGAAAGTATTGCTTCGCAACGGCGAATATTCGAGGGTGGCAGTCCAGCTTGTCCGGGAGTAAAGCATACGCACGTCTTTTGTTTATGAGCGTGAAAGACCCTTTTGTGTTAGTGCCGAGATGTACAGTGTAAGGTCCATTAGGTGAACTTCGAACCCAGTTGAAGTATGCCTCGTTCCTCTTCAATCTTTGCCTACATCTACGAGCCTCTTGATGAAGTTCTTCAGACTGCTCAAGATCGCTCGAAATACCCTCTCGGAGGTACTTGTGCTGTAAACAGAACGATAGCTGATCCGATGCCAAGTATCGATTATCACAGTCCTGGAGCGTGTCTCCAAGTGTCAGGTTGTAAGCCTCAACCCCGTAATCGATCGCCAGGTTGAGATCAGGAGACCTTCCCGTCTTCATGAATCGTCTATGAAGGGCCATGGATAGAACCGAAAGATAAAATGGTCTGCCAGGATGATCTTCTAGCGAGAGCTCCACGGCCTTCTCCGCTGACCTGATCATCTCCTCTAGCTCGGAGTCGTTTTTTGAAGCTGTAATGCTACCTCCTAAGCAGAGCGCAAGGCAGCACAAGTGCCATGGCAGGTCCAGGCTGTTTGGTGGAATGAGGTCTAGACTCTCTCTTGCATATCCCATTGCTAGATTGTTCTCATCTGCACCCATGAGCATCAACGCCAGGCTACTAATGTAGCGTGACCTGAGCTCCCGTGTGGTCGTCATGGTCTCCAGGTGTTCGTGCAGCTTATTCGAAAGCTGGTGTGATTTTTCGATATCGAGAATATATGGGATATACACGCGGTCACCTCTGAAGCACCAGGTGGAGCGACCGTCAACATTCCTCGTTTCTCTTTCCATGTCCATCGCCTCCTGGAGGTGCTCCCGATCGCCTGTTGCGACGTATAGCTCACAAAGCAGCGACGTGAGATTAGCATGAGAAATATACCGAGTGAATTGGCCAGGCTGTAGATTTTGCCTCTCCAGCTCAATAGCTTCCTCCAGAGAATAGAGCGTCGGCGTCCTCAAATACTCCTCGTGCAGTGCTATGGCAAGTCTATGGCGAATGATACAATGGTGATTAGGGTATCTGTTTGGGAGTGAGCTTTCAGCAAGTCTTGCCAGCTCGACTGCCGAGTCCAGATGCGTAGCTTCGTCGGTCATGCGATACTTCCAGAGGAGACACTCAACCAATTTGCTGAGCGGTTTGGTTGGAGAATGTGACATGGTGGAATCTCGCATCGTTTGTAATAGATGGATGATATGATCGATATTGGATACTGTCTTGCCGACGCGACACTGCTGGTAGATTGCTTCGCCGAAATTGTTTAAGGCTAGCGCATAGTCTGGATCGTCTGCTTTGGCCGTCTCGAAAATACTCGTTCCGATGTTGACAGCTTCAGTGAGGTCGACTAAGTCTCCGGTCCGCTCGTGCTGGAAGCAAAGGCAATGCGCCAGCTGCAAGGAATACCGCCTATGGTCTGCCGAATCTATTTCTGACTCCTGAACCAACCGCCGAAAAATGGTTTTTGCCTCCACTAGCAAGTACTGCAGAAAGTCGAACTCGGAATATAACTGCATTACGCGGCTACCCAGACTGCTCCGCAACGCTTGACTAGGCACCAGTTCGACCATCCGTCTCAGAATATTCACAACATCCTGAAGATCGCCACCCCTGCCTTTCACCTCATATCGTTCATATTGCCGTCGACATAGTTCATGAAGAGAATCCATTCTGCTCGTGCCAAATAGTTGGATGCATGCATGCCACTCGATGGCCTCAGCAAAGTGTGTTTGGTCTGCTGTAGCCTCAGTTCTGCAAACCCAATCACTTGCCAGCATGCTGAAGAGTGTAGCTTTTGATTTTGGGCCCGGAGTAAAGAGAATCCTGGCCACGGTCGCTGCTGAGGCCATCGAGTCATCAAGATCCGCCAAATCACCAGTCTGCTGATACCGAGTATATAACAAGCCACTCCTAAATCTATGACACCTAACACTAAGCGACATTAGACTTCCACGTTCCGAATCTATGGCTCTTTTGGAGTCCTTGACGCTCTCGTTGATATGTTCCACCATCCCACTCAAACAGTAGAGGAAGTAGAAAGCCTCGGCACGGTACTGCAAGATTGTCTTCTTTCTATCGCCTAGAGACTCCAACAACATTTCATCACAGACGTCCATGACTTCAAGTATATCAGACTCGTCCCAGGTAGCAGGAATCCGTGTAAGAAGGGTCTCTATGAGAGTTTCTGAGGGACCAAAGTTGGCATCGTCGGAGGCAATTCTGCATATTTCGACAGCTTTATCAATGTCTTCGATTGCTTTGCTCAAAGAATATCTATGAAGAATATTTGAACCAAGGTGGTCCAGCCATTCAGCCCGAAGGGGAAAGTCGTCAGGGATGAGGTCAAGTGCAGAATGTGACTTATCAATGCCTTCGTCCACGTCCACAAAGGCTGAATCCAGATCTGATTGCTCAAAAGTTTCATCTCCATGACCAAAGCTGAGTATGTGGTAGGTGTACGGAGCTCCCTGCGCAGGAAGTGGATAAATATGCTGTTTTGCGGCTCTGATGGAGTATCCCATGTCCCAAACAGCTTTCTTGCGGCGAAACCGGAGGCACAGCATGTCCCCCAGAACCAGCAGACACTTGGCACGTTGGAAGCCAGTGCTGATGTAGTCTAGGGCCTTTCGCTCCAACTCGATTGCATCATTCAAAGACTTTTCAGTTCCAAATCGTAGATAGTGCTGTAAAATGAGCCTTGAAAGCTCACAAAACATTCTTCTTTCTCGAAGATGTGTCGGTGTCGAGGCGAGAGCATCTCTTCGTGATTCGATCTCTTTGTTGAGCCAGTCGTCGGTAGTGGCAGGGTCGAACCAGTCCACGGTTTGACTATGTGTGTCATCGGGGGCAAGTTTTACTGTAGGGCTGTAATTGAAGATAGAACCTTCAGCTTCGTCTTCGGTGTCCATTCGTACTACTTAGTTGCCGTCGTTGCGTATTGGAATTTTGTATTCAGAGGATGCGGGGTAATAGGAGGTATGTTAAGAACAAGGGTGTATTGAAAGTAATACAGTGTACTTTACAGAGGTGTGGAAACATAGACTACTTTCTCGGCAGGATAAAGACGCTGGCCTCTTGAAGAGTCAGGTTGAATCTTGTTCTGAGAAAGTCAGAACTACTATGTGAGCGTGATTTGTTCAGCCGTACACGTGCTGGTTGCTGACATCGTACAGACATCAAGGAGAGAGAGCTTTCCAGTAATAATTCCAGTGACAATAATCACCAGATAGCTTAAGGCTAATACTTATTTACCAAAGTATTCCCGCTAATATTCGCTAATTCTTGGTATTGATAGACAATTGGTCACCATGTAGGTCGGCGTAGGGTAAATCGATTTGCTTCCCATTGTTATCGACAAAGCGTTCGTTATCAGCGGTGGACCCATTGAGATAAGAATGAAGCTGACCGTGATACGTCAGTAAAAATAGACGAGAGACAGGCTTAGTCTACACTTGATCCGACGGGAACTGTAGTAGAATCTTGAGCATAATCTAGGTAGTAGTATCACAAGCATTATTCTCGTCCATCAAATTATTCTCCCCATCGTGTAAAGTAGAGTAGCCACATTAGTCAAATAGATTTGGCTGTACAGTGCAAAGTATCAGGTAAAATAGTTATAATATCAACACGTGTATGCCGAACCTCTACAAGGACTGATAGGACAGCCCTGCAACAGCACCTTTTGCATTAACATCCAACATATTAATATGTGTTCCGGATACTTTCTGAACAACAAGTGACCGCGTTTGTTTGCAAGAACCAGGGCCAGACTCTTCAAACACAGGCCAGTTGGGCGTCGCCGTTGTTGCGACTTGGAGAAATCCACGGTCGTCCTCCTGAGATCGCTCGACTGGCCAGTCCACCAAACTGAGCACTGATTCGCTTCCTCGGAATAAACCGCAATACCTGTCCCAGCTAGAACTGACTATAGTACAGTGAGAGGTCGCTGTATTTTGCGAAATAAGGCGCCCAGAAACAGAAGGGCCATTTCGATGTTATTCTTTGGTGTTGTCCAAAAGATGGCCATCTCCTGTGCGTTGATGCTGATCGAAGCTAATCCTCCATTAGGCGCGGCACAGTTGATGGTGCAACTGCAATTGGGGAGATGAGACCCAAAATACCGCTGGCTACTGGTAATTAAAGCATAAGATAACTCCGAGTATGACTGTTAGATCTGACCCTTTTACAGCATGCTTTCAATGATGACGGAGCATCTGCATAAAGCCCAAAGCCCAAAGCCCTGGTTTGCGACGCTTTTGATGGGTGGCTGGAAGCTTACGGAAATACCCCATTAGGCATGCCCGACAGCCTCTCCGCTCTGGTTAGTACTTAAAAAATGTGTACCCCACTCTTTCTTCCGGTGGAACAAATTACCATAAAGGGAAACCAAAGCTCGTTGTCATGACTCCAATGGCGTTCTTGTATGAGACTTGGAGAACTTGTTATATAAAGTGTGCAGGACCCCGAGAAAACATCAGATATCTCATTCAATCATCACCCCTCCTCCAAACAAAGTCACCTTTACAGCAATCACTCATCCGCAAAGCCATCATGAGTTCCAACACAAATGAAATCACTGTCACTCTTGGACAAATCGCCAAGATGATCGACCACTCTCTTCTGCACCCCACCATGACAGACGCCGACATTCTTCAAGGCCTTGCGGTCGCCAAGAAGTACGGCGTCGCCACAGCTTGCGTCAAACCTTATGCAATTGCCATGGCTAAGCAGGAACTTCAGGGCACTGATGTCTTGATCTGTCCCGTCATTGGATTTCCTCATGGAAACAGCAGCACTGCCGTCAAGGTCTTCGAAGCTGACGTTGCTACTGCTGTTGGCGGTAAAGAGATCGATATGGTCATCAATATCGGCAAGGCACTCGGCGGTGACTGGAACTACGTCGCTGATGAGATTCGTCAAGTCAACAATGTCGTTGTCAAGCGTGGGGCTATTTTGAAAGTCATTTTCGAAAATGACTACCTGAATGAGGAACACATTGTACGCCTTTGCAAGATCTGCTCGGATATTGAAGTGGCTTTCGTCAAGACTTCGACTGGCTACGGTTTCGTCAAGCAGGCAAATGGCATGTACAGTTACAAGGGTGCTACTATTCCTCATCTGAAACTCATGGTAGAGGAATCTGGCGAGAACGTCCAGGTCAAGGCTGCCGGAGGTGTCCGTACCCTTGACGATTTGCTGCATGTTATGTCGCTAGGCGTTACCCGTATCGGCGCTACAGCTACAGTTGCAATTATGGAGGAAGCGGTTGAGAGGGGGATCACGGACCAGCCTACTGCGGTTACATTTAAGCCCATGGCCGACAGCTCAGTCGGAGGATACTAAGATTAGCCGGGAGAGGAATTAAAGTGTCTGAGGTGAAAGGCTGGGGTTGGGAAAATAGTTTATAAATTATGTATAGAAATCATCAAGATTTCTCTGAACAGTAACTCCACTCTCGATTCGTCATCTGTGGCCATATTCCAACTTCATCAATTCCTCCATTATTCCCTCCCTATAACGGACAATTGAAACATTTTACTGTAATAGGAATTGTCACATCTGGGGACCTACTACTATAATACGGGTCCGCAGGTTTGGAGGAAAAGAACTAACAGGTTGCGCAGGATAGGTCAGCGCCTCAGCCGAATACGCTGGCTCCGGCGAATCATGACACGGAGTTGCTATAAGTAGTTGTCCGATATGGAAAAGAGTAACTCCGAATATTACCCCATCATCATCATCGCAACATTCTCTCTTTTGACAACCAACACCATCAGACAATTGCAATGAAGAGCAATCGGCGCAAAGTCTCCAGGGCTTGCGAGAGATGTCGTAAGCAAAAGCTTAAAGTGAATGATCCCCTCCCAACGATAGATCAGTTGACTGAATTCGATAGTGTGATATCGAGCGCCCATGTACTCTGTGTTCACGAGCAAATACTGAATGCATCGCATCGGAAAGTTCAAGATGGAGACCCTATCAAAGTACACCAGAGCCAGCCGCGACATCGAACAAATCAGACAGAAATCAGCCAGGAGCCACTGTCGGCTCAGCTGCAGAATCAGCTTGGAATTCCAGTTCGACTGTAAAGCTAGTTGAAGAAGTGAGCAGAGAAAAAGCCAAACCCTTCGATATCTCATCACTAACCCGTAGCTGTAGGCGTTTCAGCAACATGATGCTGTCTCACCAGAAGGTGTTGAATTCTCGGCTCTAAGATCGGAGACCTGGGCTCAATCTAAAACCAATGACACCAATAATACAATTCAAAGACATGTCGCTGAACGGCCTAGAGACATATATCTACAACAAGGCGACATCAAGTACAAGCCGTCCGCCGCCGAGAAGGAACTCATGTCATTATTACCCGAACTAGGGCCTGCGACTCTCTTGGTCGATAACTATTTTGATCGGATCCACTGGTTCATCCTAGTCTTTCACCAAGATGATTTTAGAAAAAGATTCCAGGATCTTTATCATTACACCGCTTTCTCTTCTGGTTCAAATGCTCCATCGAGAGGTATAGGCTTTATAGCTATTCTCTTGGCTGTTTTCGCGACCAGCTTGCATCACATCGGTGCTCAAGAAAGCAAGCTAAAGTCTCACAATGTTAATCAAAAAGAACTGAAAGACAGGATATTAACCACCCTTAAATTGAGATTCTTGGATGTTGTATCAAGAGGTTCTCTTGAAGCGGTGCAATTCTGCGTTTTGCTGGCAAGTTATTACCTGTACCACGGCGAACCTGGTATGGCTTGGCCACTATCGGGTTCTGGATTGCGAATCGCTCAAGCACTCAACCTTCATCGAAAAATGACACCTGGAGATCCTAGCGATCAGGCTCTGAACCAGCAGATACAAGACCGGAAACGGGCCTGGTGGGCTGTCTACGAGATCGATACTTTCTGCTCAATGCTTTATGGGTTTCCCCTGGGCTTTTCCGATAGCGATTGCAATGTCGAGCCTCTGGATCCGTATGATGAGTACTCTGGATCAACTAAAGAGTCCCGCCAGACGATGATACCATCGTTGTTGTTCTACAAGTGTGCAATGTCAACGCTGTCGGCTATTGTCAAGTCCGCATTAGTTGAGCTGTATGGTACTCGGCATGGTGACCGAAAGAGAAAGGACAATCTAAAAGGTCTTTTCGATAAAGTTACGGTTTTGAATGGGCGTCTCGAAGAGTGGTATAGAAGCCTGGCCCCGAAGCTCAGCTTTGATAGTCATCACTCTCTTTTCGACGTTCAGGTTGCCCAGGACCGGGAAAGAACTGGACAAGAATTTGAGAATTATCTGTTCCGCCTACAAGCGCTTTCTCTCAAGCTGGCTTACGAAAATGCGAAAATCTTAATCCATAGGCCTCTTCTATCGTTCAAAATGGCTAGCTCGACTTCAACAAACACTGTCACTTCGAAGACTGACCCATTTCGGCTGGCGATGCAACAGTGTAGGGAAGCTGCACTGCAGATATCAAAAGTCGCATCCACCCCATACCTCCTGGAAGCATCTGAGACATATGCTATAGCTGTTGTATCACTGCACCTCTTGACGGCGGGCGTGACACTATGTATTTCGATAACCCTTGATCCTTTGACTTCCAACTCGGTCGAGGCAAGATCTGGGATACGGCAGCTAATGCAAGTCCAGACCCTTCTCAAGGATAAGTCAATTGTTGCGGCACAGAGTCTGGACATCACGAAAAGATTGATGGGTCTTGTGAGGGCAAAGGAAGGCGATAATAGGCCAGGGACTGAGCTTCTGACCAGTGCATATCCAGAACTCCCTCAGAGAAACCGAGGCGAAAATCACACCATAGAGCCCGGGGGAGAATGTTCTGGACAAGCGCCGATGCTAGAGAGAAACTTTGGCTTGAATCCACCGCCTACGATGAATAATGGTAGCATAACTGATACACTCAGCATGAACTTTGGAGATCAAGACATGAACGTCTGCGCTGACACTTCATTAAATGACACCCTCTTGGAATATGAACAAGGTGAGCTTTCTCGACTTGCAGACGGAGAATTACCAGTGTCGTAGATACTAACTACTGGAAACAGCGGCCAGTCTTCTTTTCACTGGGGATATCACATATGATCCAGGTGAGTCAATGCTGGATAATCCTTTTTTGGAACAGAACCAAGGCTGGATATGGAGTTGGAACTTTCTGGAATAGGCGAAGAAAGCGAAGAAAGAATCTAAGCGGTAATTCTTCGATGGTGGGCACCGCAGTTGGCCTCCCAAAAACGCATTGTCGCCAGTGACCACTAAAGAAACGCATACACATTTAGGCTGCGGATCATAGTCAGGCTTAATATTGAGTTTCGAGTAAACCGTTGGGATTGGATTGTATAAAATAAATGAGAAGACGACGAGCTACATAAAAGAACAAAATGAGGTCGCAAATGCGACGCCCTGCCGAGAAGCGACCTGTAGCAAGAGCCCAACTAATCTGAAATCAGTTCGAAACCGCTGCATCCTTTCTAACGGCAAATGGATAATCCACATAGCCCTCGACATCGCTGGTATAGAATGTCTTCCTTTCATGTGGGTTGAGTTCCAAACCCTCCTTGATTCTATACACCAAGTCCGGATTCGCTAGGAAGTTTCTTCCAAACATGACCATGATCTCCTTGTCGGGATGTTCTTCGTCAACGAGCCTTTCCGCTTCTTTCAGTTTATACCCGCCGGCAACGAGGAAAGGTCCCTTCCAAAGATCATAGGCAAAGTCAAGTTTCTCATTGGAATTGTTTTCACAGTCTTGGCTTCCTGAGATGCGAGACTCGATGAGGTGGAGATAGGCCAAGTTCAGACGGCTCGCTTTGTTGATTATGTCTGTAAACTGAGGGATTGGGTCTTTCATGCGCATGCTCTGGAAGGTGCTCCATGGGCTGAGTCGAATGCCAACGCGCTCTGGGCCGATAGCTTGGACAGCGCGTTCCAAGATCTCAGTGATGAGACGGGATCTGTTTTCAATGCTGCCGCCGTACTCGTCATGGCGCTGGTTGCTGACGTCTTGAAGAAATTGGTCGAGCAGGTACCCATTGGCACCATGGATCTCAACACCATCGAAGCCGGCTTTGACCGCATTCTCTGATGCAGTGACGAATGCCTGAATCATTTCATGGATATCTTCCAGGGTCATTGCTCGGGGCAGAGCAGGACTGCCTTCAATCGGGATTGCACTCGGTCCGATAATGTCGATTCCTTCATCTTTCGCAACTTCTACAGTTGCAGCACGACCCATTGCAAACAGTTGCACAAAAATGAAACTGCCCTTGCGGTGCACTTCATCAGTGACCTCTTTCCAGGCCCTGACTTGCTCTTGGTTCCAGATTCCAGGCGTTCTGGCGAAACCTCCACCAGCAGCAGGAGAAACAAGCGTTCCCTCTGTGATGATGAGAGTTCCAGGTACAGAAGCGCGTTGGCCGTAGTACTCCTTCATAAGCGCATTAGGAACTCGGTCAATGCTTGCTCGAAGGCGTGTAAGAGGGGCCATGCCAATGCGATGTTGGACTTTGATGTTGCCGATTTTCATGGGCTGGAAAAGGCGTGATTCTGACATGTTGATTGTGGTCTACTGAGTTTTTTCGATGATGGTTCAACACGGTAGGAAGCTGTTAAGTGAAGACTGACCGATGTATATTCCCCCTACCGTCCATCTTGCATGCTTTATACCTGGGAGTTCGGACTGATGACATATAAAAGTTTGCGATGGATCCATCATAAGATAGCGAGCTGATAAATCCATCAAAAATTTTCTATATTATCAACCATGTTTCAATGGAGCGGTGACAATTAGAACTTGTGCTATCAAGGCGCAGACCTGTCAAGATCTGGAAATGAGGTTGTCCTTGATGCAGCAACGAGATACTTCCGAAAGAGGAAACGAGATGTTGCCAAACATGGTTTAGCCGATCTACAGCAGGGGAAATATGGGTCTTGAGGTGGACGATTTCTAAGCAGCATCAAGCTTACGGTGAGAGTGAGACTCGACCAAGGGCCAGCTCTTTCTGACCTGGATGGCGCCATAATACTTGCCACAAACGCCTACTCAAGGCTCTGTTAGGAATAAATTTTAGGGGAAAAAAACAGTATGTTATGTGCCCTCTAGGGAATCACTTGCATTTCTCCACTAACCCTTGTTAGTGGTCGACTTTCAGTTCGTCTCCTTTCAGGCCACGCCAGACAAGACCCGTGACAAGGCTGCCAAGCGCCTCGCGAGATCACATGCCGTGAAACAAGCACTGCAAAAAAAGCGACAACTGCAACAAGAATCGATGCAACATTTTTCTGTAAGAACAATGCAAGATGAACGGGAACAATGGAGAACTATCTGCAAGACGCGGTGCGATAAGCGCATAACTCCGTTACCTGCTTCGCTATCTGCAAATCTGCTCGATCCCTTCCAAAGCCTTGCAGTGGACTCCAAACGACTCCATATCTTACTCAACGATTGTGAGTTCTCTGATGCACCCCTAGGCATCTTACTAATGTATACCAGTTAATGCACGCCAAGCTCCGGAGCCTGTCTTCAGTGTTGAGGATGACTTTCAGAATTTCCAATCAGTATTCCGATCTGGGCTTGTTGATCCGGCTCTGTTAAATGCTGTGATGCTGTCGTTGGCTTTTACGGCAAATGGCGGAGTCATTAATAAGGAATGCCTGGTATACCGAGGTCAAGCGATGCAGCATATCCGTGAAAGAATAAGTATGCCTGACAAAGCCGTTTCGGAGTCAACTATTGGTGCCATACTGTTACTAGTCGGTGTTGAGGTGAGGTCCTCGCGTCGGTCACTTGAAGGTATGCTCGTACTAACTTATCAGGCACGGCTTGGTACCACTTCGCAGGTTCAACTTCACATGGGTGCAATACAGTACCTTCTTAATGCATGTCAACCAGTCGTAGTGAATCTCACACAAGGCATCAAGCGCGCCATATTCTGGTACGTGGATCTGATGAACTCAGGTCATCCGCTCACTCTTTGACAGGCAGGACCTGAACTCGTCAATCATGGTGGGATCAAAACGCATAGTCGACCATACGACTTTCACCGAACTTCAATGGCAACGAGACTCAATAGCTCCAGACTTCTTTGAGCTACCGCCGGGCTTCCAAGTACGCTCTCACCTATTCAGCCCAGAGTTCCTGGATATAGTCAGAGATATCCATGCTCTTCAATGCATTAGAAACATTTATCAACGTACCGGACGTCCAGTCTCAACGGTAAGCATAAATAGTCACACGGCATCCATACAATCTCGTCTTCAGGCCCTCCCAAACGCTTGTCCGATATCCAAGGCTTGTCATCTTGCAGCATACATGTGCTCAGTAATGCTGTGCTGCAAAGTTTGGTGCGCTTTAGTAATTCCCGTGAGTCCCCATGTAACCTCTGGAAGCACTCGCTAACTTGAAAGTCCAATATTACTGCGCAGCTTCTCAGAGAGGTTGAAATGGTTCATGATGAGCCCGTATGGAACGAGCATGCAGACTTGTTGCTTTGGCTGATATGCATTGGTGGAGTATTTGCTCCAGACGGGCCTGTACGCTCAGGTTACACCGCACTTTTGCGTTCGACGGGTTTCGAAAGACCCAGCCTTCACTGCTCGTGGTCTGATACAAGCGAGATATTGAACCAATTCATCTGGTCGGACTTGGCCTTTGAATCTGCTGTTAGGAAATTTCTAGAAGAGAGCTCAATGCGATTTTGACCTCGAGCACGTCATGTAACATAGATTGATTGAAAAGCAAGCTTGCCCAAGTATTGAACCATTCTTCTGGAACAGACCTTATCCACAGCAAAACGGGGCTAAGGTCCAACTGTTAGTCAGTGTATGTATTTTGGCTGGAAGGCTTAACAGATTGCTAAGCCATTAACGTTATGAGGGGCCATTTGCTCAGTATGACGTCACGGTGCTTCTTTTGACGTCTTCGATATCTCAGCAGTCGAATTCTATAAGTCCTCAATAAACCTATTCTCACAAACCCGACTGGAATCATTAAACTCACATCAAGAAATTAATCTGAACGGATTTACGAAAATGGCTGCAAAGAGCGTCTTTATGTAAGGCTCCCTTCCAATGTCACCGTAAGCTGACGCTGACCCCCGGTTTAGTACTGGCACCACCGGTTTCATTGGAGGTGATGCATTCTACGCATTGCATAAAGCTCACCCTGATTGGAAGTACACCATCCTTGTACGAAGTGAGGACAAGGGAAAGGATGTGCAGAAGCAATATCCTAATGTGAAGTTGGCGATTGGATCGTTGGATGATTCCAGGGTCATTGAGAAGGCGGCTTCTGAGGCCGACATTGTTATTCGTAAGTACCGTCAATCTTCTCATTTGCTCCAGGTACTGACTCGTACAGATACTGCTGATAGCTCTGATCACCAAGGGGCTGCCAAGGCTATCGCTGCCGGCCTACGATCTTCCCACTCAAGCTCAAACCCTGGCCACTGGATACATATTAGCGGCACTGGTATCCTCTGCTGGTACGACATGGACAACAAGCGCTACGGAGAAGCTCCTCTTCCCGAGCAAGCCTACAACGATCTAGAGGGAGTCGATAAGGTCACTTCTCTACCCGATACCGCTTTCCATCGCGATGTCGACAAGATTGTCCTCGACGAAGCTGCCAAGGATCCCAGCGCCGTAAAGGTCGCCATCGTCTGCCCTCCCACCATCTACGGAACCGGTCGAGGACCCGCCAACCAGCGAAGTCGCCAAATCCCTGGCTTGACCGAGACAACTCTCGAGAAGGGCTTTGGCCCCATCATCGGCGCAGGCGAGACAGAATGGGACAACGTGCACGTTCATGATCTCTCTAACCTCATCCTTCTTCTCTCCGAGCGCGCCGCATCATCTGAGAAACAGTCCGACGAGCAGGAAATCTGGGGTCCGAAGGGTTATTTCTTCGCCGAGAACGGCAAGCATAAATGGAGCCAGATTTCTGCTCTTATTGCCAAGGAGGCTAAGAAGCAGGGCGTTATTGATAGTGATGAGACCAAGGTTTTGGATGTTGATGAGGCGCAGAAGAAGTTGGGGTTCCAAGCTCTTTCGTGGGGATTGAACAGTCGTGGTGAGGCGAAGAGGGCGAGGAAGTTTCTTGGTTGGAAGCCGGTGGGTGAGAGTTTGGAGCAGTGGATTCCTGAGTCGGTGCAGATTGAGGCGAAGCGACTGAACAAGGCCTGAATTAAGCGAGGACAGAAACTTTGCTTCTCAAGTGTTCGGAGGTGGTTCTGGAACGTTATGGGTAGTAACTAAAAGGAAGTAACTTATACCTAGGCCTCCCAGTTTCCTAGTAATGCAAAGCATCTGTCCAACACATCTCCTTCCTATGATCTGCCCCCTGGTCAATATAAGATGGCATATCTTTCACGCTAATTCAATCCAACGCTCTTATGAAGAAAATGTATGTATCCCTCTTGTGAGGCAGGCAAGCGATGAAGCGGCTACCAGATCCCAGGCCAATCGTGCGACCGCATTAACATTTTCAAGTTCTTGAAGAAGATGGTAGCCGTACTCGTAAACTTCTCAAAACTTTCCTTCTGCGAAGAACTAGCGGCGGCCGCGGCGAGACATCCTAGTGCATATCAAGACCTTCACATCTCAAAGGATACTATTGCGGTAATTGCATGTCTCGTCGCAGACGAAAGCACCTGAGGTCTCCCAATATCCATCGTAGTGTGCCGTCATTAGTGGCTACGATCTAGGGCAATCGTTGCTGGCAGCGTTGATAAGCGAACTGGCAATTAGGAGTTGATCAAGCGATATACTCTCTGGGTTTCTTTGACTAGGTGGCTTAACGGAAGTTTCCGAAGTATGCGATATCTACAGCAGTCTTTGTATACTACTTGCTTCTTCGAGCTCAGCTCGACGCTTGAGGCTGATTGAAATGCTTGACCCCGCAACCTTTAGTTCTAGACTGGTAGGCCACGAAGCTGAATATCTTTGCTAGGTCAGATCTGCCGAAATGGCGCCACAGACAGCCACTATCACACGTCTAGACCCTAAGCTTACACAGTTTCTGAGACATATTCGCCGGGCGGAATGTGATTCCGGGACCGGCATATCCCTAGCTCCCGCATAAGCTTATGACGTTTGGTATTCACCAGAGGCTGTACACTATCACCGCGTGGCTGCCTGTACAGTAGCCTCAGGGAGCAAGAAAGCTTCTGACGTTGAGTCAGGGTGCTAAAATAATCTAGCCTAAAGTCATGATAAGATATACTAAGTTTACCCAAGTCCTTGTCACTTAGATAAGAGCTCATAAGTTTTCTTGCCTCCCCTTGAGTAGGTAGATTACACCATCAAGAGCATAGTTTCTTGATTGGCTTCCCCTAAACTGTCTACGACTTGATCTGGAATAAGTACCAGTCATTGGCTCATATAGTTCCCTACCGCCATGTGAATCAGACATGTCTCGATGCAGAGTAAGCTCTCGTGTTCAAACGCCATAGGTGACACAAATTGTTTCCCAACTAATGAAGTGGCACAGAGACCTTCCTCTAAACCGACATATTAGACGAAATATTTGGGAATTTGGCTGGCTGGAGACAAACCCTGACGTTCTAGATGTCGCTGTATTTGGTCACGGGTGTTCTGAGTCCTGTTTTGATGCAGACAATTGAGTCACATTCTCGTACGATCCGTTCAATGCCGAATTCCCTTTTGATATATGGGCTGCCCTCGTAGAACTCTATCACTAATTTCTTCCCAGGAGAGGATTTGCCAGGTGTAACACTCATCACAGGTATAAAGGAGGACTGCTCTCGACGCACTCAGATCAATCTAATTATCTCACTACTTCTATTTCAATAATCATTCTTCATCTTGAACTACCCTCCATATTATTTAGCCATCATGTCGGCTCCTCTCATCGGACTTGGGCAGGTCTTCACTGGAGCTCCACTCTCCTCCGGAAATGCCAACGCTGAAACGCTTCTCCAGAGCGTTCAGAATGGTCTGACTGGCGGCCAAGGCACAACTGAATACTTTAACCGCATCAACAACATGGCAAAGGTCTACCAGCAGCTCAAGGACAACGGCCGTAAGGCCTGGATTCAGGGCACCGACGCCAACAATCTTCCTGTCTTCTACGTTGAGAGCGTTGATAACGTAACTGGTAAAGTCTTCTTCAATAAAATCAGCGTCAGCGGCCTCGACTTTGATGACAACGGTAACGTCAAAGTCAACGGTACGACGACCGTTATAAACGGTGTGACGTACCACGGTATCGGCGTTGTGACTAACACGGCTGGATGGAGCGACTATGACTTTTCTACTACCTCTTGGTGGCTCGGCGTCGGTATCCTTGGATATTTTGGCTTGAAGGATATCTTCCCCGATCTCTTTGGCACTATCCAAGCTGTGGCGAATGTTCAGGCGGATGTCATCCAGAATATAGCAGACAACCCAGATGCTGCTGAGGGGGGATTCGAGGAGCAGGCAGCAGAGGAGGAAGAGAACTCGATCGGGAACGAAAGCATCAGCACCGAGGCTAGCGAAGGTGTCGCCATCGCAGAAGCTGTAAGTCGTCAAGAGACGTACGCAACTGAGGATTCTACTAAGTCTACTTCAGGAGGAAGCAGGTGCTGCAGAAGTGGGTGGGGTTTTCCTCGAAGCAGGCATTGTTCTCGCCATCGTCTTCGTGGTTCTATCATTTGTTTTGCATAACACTTTCCAGTACGTGAGAGTCTGGAACTTAACCAGGTACAAGCTTGTCTGGGTAATCAAGTTCGACCAGAGCCAGATCACGGACGAGGGCCAGCTCGTCATTGGCCCTGTTACTTTCAACTCGGACAACAGTATCAAGGACTATCAGCCAATTCTTCCCTTAAACAGTACTCCCGCTCCTCCTGGCGTCAAGCCTCCGCCCACTGCACAGTTTGCAGACATGAACATCAACTCCAGCAGTCAGTTTGCTGGCATTGGGTATGTTCTCCAATACCAGCTGCAGGATCCAGCATCTGGCGAGACTGTATACACCGGCACCGCCTATTTCGACCTTCCATTTGGTGCTGACAACTCCACCAACGTGACCTTTGATCAGGTTTCGAACTTACAGAGATGGTATAACGATAATTCTGGCAACAACAAGCATACACTTGCCAGCACCACAACCCCTGATGGAAAGGTCATCTTCTTCACCACTTTTGACTACCTGAGTGGCAAACACACTGTGCCTCAGGTACCCAAGGGCTCCCCGACTACCCAGTACTACTACCAGTCTCTCGTTGCATTCGTTGAGAACGATCTTCCGTCGGCTTTGCAGACTGTACCAAAGGCTCTCACAACCAATTTGTTTCAGGCGAGCCCGCTTAACGGAGTCCATCCCAAGATTAGACGACGTGTGTTTGGCAGACGCGGAGGGACTCCCAAAGCTAAGAAGGCCTAGATGGCATTAGTTGTTCTGGGATAGAGAAGCTAGAATCTTCCAGACTGTCTTTATCTGCAAGTGCTCTGTTGACTTTCGGTATCCTGTAGCAATGCTCCCATTAGCATGTCCTGTGCTCCCCGTGAATGAGGAGACTTCGCTTCTTTGACCTCTTATGGTCGCTATTTGATTCATGTTCGAGAACTACGATATCTGAATACTTTATTTGTATGCTCTTGTCAAGGTCACCTCTTCTGTGATCCTCAGACTTTATGAAGACAAATGCTTCTTGTTTAAGCCGCTCTCAGAGCCACATCGTAAATCATCTCAACGACTGTAAAGAATTCAAGTAAATAAAGAGCTTCACTATAGGAATCTACATCTACTTCCTTACATCTAAAGTAAATTATCAAGTCACTTGATTTTGAAGTCAAAGAATTAAGCAAGGTTTAGGCAACAGACTTCTCCTGTCATGGTATGGGTTTAAGAAGTGGTTTGTTATTCCTTGCAGTGAAACGCCTACTAGACTAAGACAATAAATGGGATTTTGTGGTTAAGCTTTTAATATATTTATATAATACCTAGTAATTACGTACAATGTATATTACCCTGCCTTTATTATAAAATCAATAAGTAAAGGTTAGCTCTTAGAGGTTCTTTATTTAACTACTAACTGATAAAAAAGGTTTATGAATAATAACTTTAACCCTAACTTTTAATAGTTTGTAGCTAGTATATAAACTAAAGACTTTAGTCCTAATAATAATTACCTAACTTTTAATCAGGCAGATATAAATAGAGTATATTAAGAATATATATGTATTATTAGGCATCTAGGAAGTTTTTTACCTAGCTTGGATAAAAGGACTTTTTAAAGTCATAAAGCCTTATTAGGGATCTTATATTTGTAGTAGCTAATATTTCCCTTTACTTAATAAAATAGTTCTTTAAAGCTCGTTTTATCCTCCTCTTTATATTTAATAAAGTATTTGAGAAGGGGGATAACGCTCTCTAAATAAATCTCATAGGCCAAGAACTTAAGTCTATTAAGGTCCGAAGATGTGGCCATTGTTCTTTTCAGTGTGATTTACTATAGTATTACATATTTAATACTTTTAACTTACAGCAGGAGCTCATTATCTTAAAAAAGTCAGTATTATATATATCTAAGAGGTAATAGTAAGACGGTGTATTGTCAGGTAACCTATGAATTATTAGCAGCGCCGCTTAGGTAGCTAGCTAAGATTCTAGCATTTTACTATTATATTACTTATAAATCCTTAATTATAAATATATACATATAGAATAGTAGTAAGTTATTATATTACATATAGTTAAAATGAATATAAATAAAAAAACGTAGATAATTTATAACAGTAAATAAGTATATGGCATTCTAGACCCGAGTTTAATTTAGCATATTAGCTCAACTCGGTGGCTTGCTAAGCAGCTTCATCTAATCAAGATTTACATTTCGCAGGTCATAATTCCCGACCTATTGCTACACTCGCTTTGCATTAGCTTCTTTGCTTATCAGAGTCTTATGCAAAAGAGATAATACTCCTTCGGCTAGCGATTCCCGTAATTGAGTACCTATAGCTCAAACCGGCAGCGTTTGACCCCATTCTGTAGTCTTACTCGAGCTCGATGGCTGGCTCGCTGAACGCGTGAGACATACAGTTTACTCCCAATCCTAAACCTCGTTTCAAGAGGACCGGTGAAAGCTTGGGTGCCATTAAGCTTTCAGATGAGTGTATGAGTGAGAGTTTGGAGGAGTGGATTCCTGAGTCGGTGCAAATTGAGGCTAAGAGACTGAACAAAGCTTAAAGCACAGTTATTTCATGACTGGACGCTCATATTGATGCCCGTATTACTTTTGTATCAACTACAAGGATCTAATATGTCGATTCCAATTATACTACATTTTCAATCCATTTTCAATCCATATCATTGATGTTATTTGAGTCTAACACTCTGCACTTGAAGTGTCTGGAAACCCTGGGAATATCTCAGCCAGACAGAACAGGACGACAATCTGTGTACTCTTAATAAGATGGAGATAGAACGAGCGTTATTAGTTAACATGGCAAGGCACCAATATGGTTATGTCATTTTAGACCGCGGTAGCTTTACTGGTGAACTTGTCAAACTTTCTTTTATGGGAGAGCTGACAGTGACCGCTGCAAGACATATTTACATATCAGGACGTTCTACAACATAAACAATGCAAATATGGAGCCATGCCCTATCTCGTGACAGACGAGGTAAGATGCGGGATGCAAGCATGAGCTGTCAGGTCTATCAACTCAAAATAACACTCCTAATAACAGTCTTCAGGAAGCATATCAACTACCCTCATGATAGCCCAAGATCATGACAGATGAAAACAGTCAAGGCCGCGTAATATTTACCGTCGTTTGCCGTCACTGGCAGTCTAGGTCATCTGTAACTGAAGGCATTAATAAGTGGATGCGCGGCTCGAATTGCAAGCCCACAATTAGGAGTTCACTAAGTGACATACACAGTGGCTTACTTCAGATTGTTGGCTTGATAAAAATTTCCGAAGTGCGCCCTCTCTGGAGTGATTTGTGTATACTATTTGTTCTGTTTATCTTAGGTCCACGCATATAAATCCTGAAGGAATCTATCGACCCCGCGGCTTTCCGTTCTAGATCAGACCACGAATCTGAACATCAATGCAGGGTTAAATCTGCAGGACACGTGCCAGAAACAGCCACTAACACATCTAGACCCTGAGATTACATGGTTTTTGAGAAATATTCTCGGGGGAATTGTGATTCCGGAACCGTGATGTCCTTAGCTCCCGCATAAGTTCATAACGCAAAGCAGGCCGCGAGGGCCGCAAACCATGGAATGCCTAGTGTGTGATACTCTTTCAGCTTCAATTGCATCGCGCTGCCAGGATTTAAGTCTAAAAAAGCCAATCCGCCGACAGCTAGCCTTCTCGCACTTTCAATCCGTCGCTTTAGTAACTTACTATGTGCCGACTGCCGCGATCCCATGTGCTCGGCTACCAACGACAACGCCACTGAATCAGCATTATTTATCAAAGTCTAGATGCACTCGTATGCATGTCTCAGTTCACTGACATGCCAGCTCGCCACAGTCGAACAGCTACAATGCTGGGCGGAGAAGCCGTGCCGTGCCGTGCCAGACCTAGACTGCCTTAGGCTAGACGGGGCGAGTGCGAAAAGCTTAGCACTTCTAGTTCAGCGGCAAGTAGGCGCTAGGGGCACCACTATCACGCGCTGGGAAAGTTGGGGCCGACGAGATGGGCATTCAGCTTTGGCCAAGCAAGCCACTTTTAACGAATTGGGACGACTTGACGGATTGCTGCATGCACTTCGGACCTGCAGATTCAGCTTTGTCCACCGTCAAACGGCGGCGCCTAGGAATGTAATTTCAAAGCCAATCCCCAGCATACTCGTTGCTTGATCTCTAGTTAGTTTCGTTGAATTGACAGACTCAACAGCGAAGTGAATAGTGCAACTTTAGTATTAGTTTAACATATTCGTCTGAGCCCTTACATTAAGACAAGGGATAGCGAAACTTCTGGCTCTTAGTATATGGAACGATGAACATCGGAAGCACACCATACCTTCTTTGATCTAACGATGACTCTCTTTTGTTACACCATGCTGTCCGTTCATTTGAAGTATATCATCCGTCTTACCAAATAGGAGTGGACCAGTGGATGGCCCAGCATTCACTATTAGTTTGGCTGTCTTGGAACAGAAGACAATTGTTTGGTGCTCTCTTGTCACTTTTGACTTACCGGCCATGTCACCAACTGTCACTGGGTCAAAGCTATAGTGATAGGGAAATAATCGGTATCGCAAAACTTCTCGATTCTGTTCTCAACATCTATCAAACCGCGGTCATTGTAACTACATTGCCATCCTTTCCAACTCGACCATGTCATGATTCAGACGTGGTTGCTAAACCGGCTTCATCTAGTAGCCATCCCTAACCACTCTTTGCTACCAGACCTGACGCATACAACAGAAGAATCACTCAATTAGGTTTGCTCACCCCAGATGTTACACGTCTCATGTTACTCTGGTTTGTGGGTTGAGGGGAAGAGGCGAAAGATGTCCCAGAACCACTAGTCCCGGATTTCTTTGATGGGTCGTATACTATCACATTGGAACGGGTCAGTATCATTTCCATTAAACCTCTGGCAGCGGGGCTAGAGTTAGCCGTTCAAGGGAATTGGACTTACGTAGGCTCTGTAGGCCTCTTGGTGTCCCTGAACTTTCAAGACCCGAAACACCGCCTTCCAGAATATATACCCTGGTCTTGAGTGCTCTTACATTTGGTCTGTCAGGGACAGTTGATGGGTAAGTTTTGAGAAGGTATCTCATGTACCAGAAAGCCATCATAGGGGAACGGTTGACGCCAAGTTGACAGTTGAAGATAACGATATCGGGCAACTTGTGGGGATCAGTAGGGAAAAGGCTATCTTGGAAGTAGCCATAGTCCTTCGCGTTGTCCTTGCGTCGAAGGAATGTAGCTTCTTTATGAATATCGCGATCGTCTTTGACGTCCCACCTAATGGCTCCAGCAAGCATTAATGTGGCTTCTTTGTTTTCTATACATAAAGATTGTGATATTTAGATTAGCCCATAATATCCAGATGGTCGAGAGGGTGAAATTTGAACAATGAGATACCTTGACAGTCTACAAATCTGTACGCGTCTCCGGGCTTCAATGCATCCCACAGTTGTGTTGGAGTGATGAAAGAGATTTGCTGGTATGCATAAAAGTCGATCACGCTGATCTTATCCGGGTCTGCCTTGGACAAGTCACCCAACTGGTTCAATGGCCCAAAGTTCCTTTTGGCACCAGATGGCGCGGGCCATGTATCATGAGCGGCTTCCATGTTGTAAATACTGAAAGAAAAATATGAGATTGAATGAGAGTCTGTAATCCCTTCCAACATACAGGGACGATGTAATGGTAGAAATAGGAGGAGTGCAATACTGATGAAAACAAACAAAATAGGACTTGCCTATTCAAGTCAGTCCGGGCCTCTGTATAGAGATATCTAGGTAGTCCTAAAAGAATGAATGAAACAGGGTTATTGGGATGGCTTGTTACCATCCCATGCGTGAATCCAAATAGTCATACGAACGGTGCCCGAAAGGGCTGATTTAATCGCCAGGTGACATTGGATCACAAAAAAGACAATTTAAGAACGGTCTAGAATTCGGTGAGTGAAAGACCTTGACTGAGCAGTGAAGAAGGCTCTTCCAGGGCTAGTAAGTGCGCCGCATCATTGACAATTGTCAGCCTATAATGACGAACAAAAGGTGACATCAGCTACATATAAAAAGCACCCTCAAGGATGTTTCCAGCTTAGGCATAGCCTGAATGTCCTCGGCGCTGCAAAGATGGAATACTGAGAGGTGTGCGAAAGAAGTGGAGATCAATAGTGCGCCAATAGTTCATGCAGGATATTCCTGGTCGGCCGTTCCGCACTAGAGGCGGCACGTGGCCCAATCTAAGCCATCAACGGATCTGGATCGATCAGAGTAACATGTCTATGTACTCGCGACAATTGCATATGTTCCTCTGGTTCATTAGAGAGGCGTGAGTTTAGCAAATGTCCACAGAATAGCTATTCTATCAATTATATCTAGTAGGATCTCGGATGAGTAGAAGATATGATCACCGCCAGATTTTGGGCAGGGAATCCAGACGAAATTTGCACCTTACAGAGCTCTAATCTCTTCTTCTTGAGCATACCTCTCCTCGCACTCCATCCATCAATCAGTGTAGCTTGTCTTGACACAATAGCCATTGCGAACTTACAAGATGGCTCTCACTCTTGCCCCGTATCATGCCGCTATGAGAATTGGCCAAGGGTAAGCATGATAGCCTTGATCAGCCCACCAAGACTGACTTTGTTAGTTTCAACTCCTACACGCATGAAATCTTGGTGAACGATGCCGTTGTCTATGACACAGAGACCCCTGGTGGCGACCATTACCAGGGCGACACCAAGCAAGTCAGTCAGATTGTCTCGTACTGCACACGTCACGTCGACAAGGTCTCTGAAGTAACGGATGCCATGAATGTCTCAGCAGCCCTGAGCATCAAGACAGCCACAGCAGGTGGCGGTCTCACAGGATCCTATGTCAACTCTGACAAGTTCAAGGAGAGCACCCTCAACTTCTTTGTCCAGGTAACTGTCGTCAATCAAACCATTATGGCTGAAGATGTGCGGCAGTTCAATGCCATTGATGGCGTCTGGAACACTGGCAAGTTCATGAAGGTATACGGGGATTGTTACATCTCTGGATTCATCGAAGGAGGTGAGCTTGATGCCATCGTGTCTGTCAAGATCACCGACAAGTCGACCGAGTCAGATATCAAAGCTGCACTTGAAGCGAGTTTCGGACAGGGCAATGCAGCTGGTGGCAAGTTGAATGCTTCGTTCAATCTTGATAAGACGAATGCATTGAAGAACTGCGAGACTACCATCACTGTTAACTGGAATGGAGGTGGGGATATTAAGCCCGCCGATGAGCTATGGTCCATCGAGTCACTGACCAAAGCGGCTGCCGCATTCCCCTACAACGTTGCTCGATGCCCGCAGAGGACTTAGTATGTTATTCCTTCGTATTTGTGGCTTCTTTGGACGACCGACTGCTGACGATACCACGTAGCGCTATACTCACAAAGTACGAGAACCTTCTCAGCTTCCAGAAGCTCAGCCCCAAACCAACTGTTCTTGACTACGACGTTGCCAGTCTCTACACCAACGATCTCTTGGATGCCATGATGGCTTACAAGAACATCTGGAAGAAGATTCACCTAGGTTAGTGTTGAATCTTTGCGAAAGACGCCGCGCATAAGACTAATTACCATGACCTCGTAGACATTACCGACTATGAGGATAACAATGTCACACTGAAGACGGCGAAGATAGAGCCAAGAAAAGCTGATGTCAAGACGGAGATTAGCAAGCCCAAAAGGATGGAAGCCCTTCACTTTCTGCAAGATTTAGTCGACACGGCTCGCGAAAACGCTGGCGACAGCAGCGAGCAAGTGCTAGAGCTGGTCAACCTCTTGCACTCTCCTGGCGGCACCCATACCGCAAGCTCTCAATCATCCAAGAACTTTGAATACCCAGACAACATCGGCATTCCGTATGAACCTGATGAGTTCGGTCTGGAGAAGGCCAGGAAGGACTGCAGACTGGAGATGCTCAAGATCGTCAAGGAGGTGGATGAAGTCATTGCCAATCCCATGCTTGCGCTGGACCCGGAGCGAGATCTTCAGTACACTAATCCCACTTTCTTTCGAAGGCTACTCCCTGTAAGTTGCGTACAGATAGCACCTGCGGTCTTCCCTTTTTCTAACGATTTGTTTTGTAGACTGTTACCAAGATTGAGAAACCCAAGCTGGTCACCGCCTCTGCCGCGCCCGCCCCCACGCTGCATGAGAGACTATACTATGCTCCTAAGGAGCTGCCAGACCACTTCAAGCCCATGTATGAGACTGCTTTGAAGGACCCCAAGTCTTCCAAGTTTCTCATGACAGCATGGGCAGGTGATCACACCAAGCATGAGCCCGGCACCATCATCAACGACTTCCCCTCCGTGACCAACAGCCATATTGTCAAGAGCGTCAGCGTTTGGATCAACAACAAGAGCTCCAACAACTACATCGTAGCTTATCAGCTTGACTTCACCGACAAGCCATCTCTCTTCCGCAGTCACGACAACACGCCAGGTCATCCCCCAAACAGCACGCCGAAGACCTTTGCAGTAACCAACGTCGGCGATCGTATCACATCGGTGCAGATCACGGCTGGCAAGTTTCCTGATTTTCCGGTCAAGGTCGTAAGTTCTATCACGTTGGCTACCGCCGGGGGCCAGTCAGCAAAGCTGGGTATGGATGTGCCACCTGATCAGTCAGATACCCTGTGGACAGATGCTCCAGTAGCAAACTACTCTCTTAGAGGTTTCTGGGGTGAAAGTGGGTCAGCATTTGATCGCTTGGGTGTGTTCTATGGTCTTGACGAGTAGAACACTTGTTATGGAAGATAATGGCTCTGGTTTTGGACAATTAGTTCGAGGTTCCTCGGTCTTGCTCTTAGTCTCAATGAATCTGGTTTATATATGCTTGATAAGTCGTCGTCTTCTTTCTATTTGAGCTCTGATTCATCCGCAACATTGCATGAAAGACCTTAAATGATCCACATCAATCAGCGTCCGAGAATGCCTTTAACATGCCAGCAGTAAACGTTTTACAAATAACTACATCCACAAGTTTGTACAAGGTACATAATCAAGTCCTCTGTGCTGATTCAAGCTGTCAGCCACAAGTCTCAGCTGCTAATAACACATCTGGCTCACAACTTAGACATCATAGTTACATGATAGGCTATTGATCTGCTCCTGCTATTCTGTGTATCTGAGTTTGCACAATCTTCTGTATTTCAAATGAACAACGATCACTACATAACAGTCTATCGCTAATTCCTGTACAACGCTATCTGGTAGTCCCTCAAATAACGATATGGCATCAGAATCACCTGGACTACTAACCCAGCCCGACAAATATCTGAACAATGAGACCACTCCAGCTCATCTTGGTCATTAACTAGCCGCAACTCCCGCATCCGCTCACGGACACGAAAAGGCAGTTTATCTACATTCTGGAGATATCCTATACTCTGACTTCTCACCTCATTAAACTGAGCCTGAGAAACCTTGTCCAAGCCCTTCTTCTTCGACGGGTAACCGTGGCAAGTGTTGGTCAGTGTGTCATAGCCGCTCATAGTCACCTGAAAAGTCTCGTCGTGTGTTGACTTTTCTTTCTCAAAGGTTTTGCTGGCTGTGAAAAACAAGACCTTGACTTTCACAGTCACCTTTTCCTTTGTTTTAGTATCGACAGTGTCGTCGCTCGTAGCCACGTAAACACCTGCATCCCCTCCCAGGATGTAGCACGAGACGTAGTAGTCGCCGTAGACTTCCTGAAATTTGGCTTGGCCATTGGGCTCTCTCAGCAGTTTTTCTGCTTCATACGAAAGACGAGGCTCTGCTTTGAACCGTATCACTCCATCGCGGACCAAACAGGTGCGCGACACGCTATACGTCTACCATACATCAGCCCAACTGAGACTGCAGCAAGACCATGTTTAACTTACATCTTTGGTCTCTAGGACTGTCTTGTCATACGACCCTGTCACGCTTGCACTCAGGAATGAGCATCCAACTGCCACTCCCAAACTGCCACTGGTATGCTCCATGCCAGTCGAATGAGAGGTGGACTCAGCATCGCGAAAATTATGTCTACCCTCCACTTTGCCGTCATAAAGCAGTCGCTGCTTTCTGAGCTCGTCAATGTTGAAGGGAGATCTGGCCGTGATCCAAGGATTGGGTGTAGATATAAGTTTTGATGAGAAGCCAGTGCCTAAGGTGAGCTCTCGATGAATCCATGGGAAGACAAGCTCTCTGCCAATGTCAACCTGCTTCTCTACAGTAGGCACCGGAAGGTCTTCTAGAGATAACATTTTATGACAGTGTGATCTGACGCGTGTTGGGAAGATTTGTGATGAAATGGAGCTGTAGCTGTAGCTGTAAGCATAGCAAAGAGAGTGTAGGGATTGTCTGCCAAACAGGAAAACCTCTTTGAGCAGTCGGCGTTCGCCGCTTGCATCATGTGGGCAATGACCCCAAGCGCAAGGGTTCTATTCCGACCGACAGTCCAGATCTATCACATGCTTCAGCTGAAAACAAAAGGTTTCAATAGTGTGTGATAATAGAGTCAGTATCACATCAATGCGGCCAGCTCAATGTCTAGATGTCTGGATGAGGATAGGATGTGAACTGCTGTTGGTCATCTGTATTACTGAATGGTCTCGAACAAGCGACCAGGGTGTGGCTTTGATCAATAGCTCTTAGTGGCTCCATCGTAGTGGGGGACAAGCCACGCCATAGCCTGGAAATATGCCTATACCAGGATCATCGCACAAGTATAGAGTACTTCTGTAAACAGAAAGCTAACACGCCGGGGTGTTATCTGAAGACGCTAGATTTTATTAATCCAGTTTCAGAGGCAATGTGATCGAATCGTGCCATGTTGTATTTTCACAGAGGTATAGATGCATTCTCTTCGGCTATCGGCATCTCTCGGCGCCAATCGTGTCTCAGATTCTAAGGAACTATTGAATGATATCTATTCTAGCCTTAGTATCCATGGGTTGAATGAATATTGCGACTTGTAAGCGAGCTAAACTTCAAGCTGTATCCCGGTGTCCAGTTCTATCAGGACTAAACACTAAACGACTGTTGTTATCACAAAAGATCCTCCTCATGATTTCTGTTCTTCCAAATATTATCAGGACATAAAGACATATTCAGAGTGTTCTAAACACCTCACTTTCCCTCATTCAGAAACATAAGCAGGCTTCTCTTCACCATGCCTGAGCAAGATACTACGGTACGCCATTCCGTGCCACTCGCTAATCGCGTTGGCAAGGACAATACCAAGCCTCAACCGTATGTCACTCCATCACGATTAACACAGCCAAGCTATGACTAATCTATGTGGTTGCATAGTCCCAAACCCCTACCAGCTCTCAAGTCAATTGATCAAGTAGAGTTGAATACTCTGCAGGGCGTTAAAGTATTGGATGGTGCGGGGGTCGTCCAACTAAAAGATGGTAGTTATCGTGTCTCTCAGGCCGCTCGGGATGCCCATATCGAGAAGATTCGAAATCTGAGCCAAGATAATCCATCCTTAGGCTCCACCAACTTTCCAGGAATAGAGGCAACGCTGGACAATCCTACCACCATGTACGTGGGCTACTTCCATCCAAAGGTTGTAGAGGCAATTAATGCATCTCCTGTAAGGCTACTCGATATCAAGTATGGATCCGGACTCCCTCAACTGACATATTGCAGGAACTACTCTGCTTTACTCCCAATATAGTTGTCGAAAAATATGTCGCTACTGAAGAGCCCTGCTCTAATTGGGGGGCGTCCAAGGTCACGTTGTCGGATGACAGGTTCAACGAGATCCAGATCCTGAATGAAAACAAATCCAACTCATGGGTCAGAGACACAGCAGTCATGGGCAAGAAGGGAGAGAATGTGACTATCTGTATCGTAGACGGGGAGGGTTATGTGAAAAACGACATAGAGGTAAGGTGTATTGCAATTATCTCCACCAGGAGTCGTGTCAGCTAAGCAGGTCGTTCTAGGCTGATCGTCCGTTTACGGTCAATGCCAGTAAAACCGTCGGTAAGGCCGAAGACCATTGCACTATAGTCACCAACATTGCCTGTGGGCAAAATCACGGCGGTAAGTACTCATCGGGAACTCTTATCAGGCTGTAACTAACCAGTTTGAAAGTCGCTCCCAAAGCAAGTGTCAAAATCCACTACTTCGTGGGCACGATGCCCACGCAAGGTTTTGTGACATGCGCACTATCTGGTCTTCAGCTGGAAATCCAAAACAACAAATTGCCCGGCCGTATCGTTTTGAATATGTCTTGGGGGCTTGGAGACCAGGAGCCTGGTACCGTTCGAACCGCCTCATACATCCTTCAGCGGTTGATAAAAGAGTACAACATCATTCCGGTGGCTGCAGCTGGAAACAGCGGGGTAAGACAACGACAAATCAGCCTCCTGGACGGCTTGCTGACATAAAGTCCAAGACATGCTTGTATAGAACCTCAAAGGCCTGGCCGCAATGTGAGCCCGGAGTGATAGTTGTCGGTAATACAGACAAGAAGGGTAAGATCAACCAGCAATCATGCTATGGTCCATGTACGTAAACTACCCTGTGACGAGAATGTATTCAGAGCTAACGAAGTAACAACAGTGGTGGACGTCTACGCACCAGGTACGGATATAGCAGTGCCAGGTAGCAACTTGATTACGTCCGGCACATCCTTCGGTGAGTTGTGGATACTTTTCCTTATCTCACTCCCTTCCTTCGAATGCTGACAGACCCGTTTAGCCGCGCCATTAGTCTCCGGTTTTCTGGCCAATCTTCTTTCGTCCGAAGGCCAGGATAGTCACTTCGCGACAATCACTTCTGAAGAACTGTGCAAGGTGTTGCTAGAGAGTTTCTCTGTAAAGACAGATCAATGGAAAGCCCCAAATCTGCTATTTCCGGGTGATGTGAGAACCATCACAGCACGCATGCCAAAGCCAGACTTTGACGCGCTCACCATTACTGTCAGCATCAAGAGTCCACACTTTCCTTACCAAGACCAGATCGCTAATGAATGGCTACAGATGATTAAGAGCAACTATGGGATCAAGCCTCCACGAGGTACAAAGACACACAAGATAAGCCTCGATGATCTGAAGAAGATCGCAGTCGCAATCAAAGAGAACAAGCCGGATGAGTACGAGTCACTCTTGAATAAGCGTGCTGGGGCCGAGAACTGGGATGACATCCCTGGACTCGAGAATTCTTGGGGCGAGTTGAAAAAGTTCAAGTGCGAATATGACGCTCAAAATGAGGCAACAGCGAACGATTTGATTCACCAAATGGCACAGCTTTCACTTGACGCGCCCGGGGTCTTTAGCTGGACCGGTATACTCAAACACTGACCATTGGCTACTGGAGGCACTGTCAGGTCGGTATTTTAAATATATTAAGAATCACTCTCAAGTAGCTCTTCAATTGAAGAGCTCGGCCTAGCTACGGAAGGGGATGCGTAGTTCAGGATGGAATATTGTGTTCAGTTGTTTAGGCTAGGGACATGTATCTAGGCCATCCATATATATAGCTCGATACTTTCATAAGAAATGCTACGAAAGTATACATCGCTGTACCTCTCATTATTGTGGTTCTATCACTTGTTCCTCACAACACGTTCCAGTATATCAGAGTCTGGAACTTGACTGCTCTGTGGCAGTCTACCCACCGCTTCTAGCTCCTGTGATCGAAAAGGCTTTACTACTTCGACCGTCTATAATTTCATGCTAATTGGTACTTAGAAATAGCAATGTCTCGACACTTGACCTGCATGCCCTTTTCAAGATTGCTGCTCTTCTGACCCCCAACTTGCATGCAAACAAGCGCACCTTGCTTGACATGCTTTTGAGTAGACCTTATATCTCATAGCGGGCTATTAATCCTTTTAGTACACAAGGATTGTTACAATATCCCTCTTTGGTATAGTCTGGGTAGCTGGTAGTTAAAGTGCATTCCTGATCAGTGCGGACTGAATGTCTGAAGACAAGCGACAGAACATGGCTTAAGCAGCAGACTGGCCATTTTACGATAGGGTCTAGGAAGAGGTCCATGGTGCCGTGCAGCAAAAGAATCGTACTAGAATGAGGGACTCAGTGAGAGGATGATGTTGTCGAGCGATTAGAACTACATATGAAAAGCAAAGGAAACAGCAAGTGACGTGGTAAGATCAAGGTCTTTTATTGTTTCCCTCACTGTGCCTTACCCTCAATAGCAACGGACCAAATCTGTTGAACACATCGAAGTCCAGCTTCAAAAGCACCCTGGATCCATCCATGAGTAAAACTAGCCTGTTCACCAGCAAAGAAAACTCTATTCTCCCAATCAGGCTTCTGCATAGTATCCAAGAACTTGGTCTTTTGCATCGGACCGAAATAGCAAAACGCGCTCCCACCAGCCAGCTCATCGGCTGGGAAGACCTGCGATGCTCCGGCTTCGAGAAGGTCAAGCGACCTGGCACCGGGAAAGATCCTATTGAGATTCTCAGCAGCGATTTGAATACGCCGCTCTGGAGAGAGGGATCCAAGAATAGTGGCGTCTTGCTCAAAGGTGTAGGCTGCCATGATAACACCACGGTTAGAATGTTCGAACTGGGTGTTGCCATCTGTTTTGGGGAACATGGTGTAGCGGATAGGAAGGTCGCTGACGAGACCACCGTCTAAGCCTTGGTCTGCTTTGGTGAAGACTTCCTCCCACCACCTCTTCTTGTACTGCAGGAGGATCTTGGTGACTTCCACGTAGCGAACGTCTCGAACTGCCATTTCCTGCATGGGAACGAAAGGCTTTGATTTGGCAATTGTTCGCTGAGCGGTATAGGGGATGGCGAGGATAAGATAGTCTGAGGTTATGGACTTCTTCAGGCTGTTGGCTGTGACTTCGTAGGTCACCTTCACTGGAGCCTGGAGTGGGATCCGGGGATCCGATTGTTCAAGGATACCTATCTCGGTAACTCGAGCACCATAAATGATATCATCCACCAGTGATTCTGTATTGTATTAGTTAAGGGTGTCTTCAACGAAGGGGCGACTGCGACTCACTTTCTCCTCGCTCGCTAGAGACGAAAGCGTTGGGCACAACATCCATCCCCTCCTGAAGCTGCTTCATACCCGCCTGTTCGCCGCCCTTGTTACTTGACAAAAAGGCATCCTTGAACGATTCAATGAACCCATTCTCAAAGACGACATGAGCATTTCCAAGATCATACAGATTGATAGCATCTTCAGTCCACCCCGCAACATCAGTCAAGTAAGATCGTAGCGTGTAGCTATCATACTTCTTGGTGATCGCGGCATATGCATCCTTGATAGCTTGGACCTGAATCTTCTCAGGAAACGAGACCTCGTCAGCGGCCTTTTCATAGGCTTCCCAAAAGTCATCCACGACTTTTCCAACAGCCTCTGTGAACAGCTTGTCGCACGTCTTACCTTTTTCGCATTCGCGGAGACCAGGGAAGAGAGACAGCAGCTTGGGGTCCTTTGCCTGCAGGAGATCATTGAAGTGATCGTAGGTAAGCGTCTCGCCGTAGCCTGAGATGTAAATGAACTTGTTCTTCATCTCAAAGTCGAACAGCTGGGGCTTTAGGCCAAAGTCTTCGATATACTTGTGTAGTAAGTAGTGATTGGCGGGAATACGCATGGCACCGCCCTCTCCATGAAGACCATGAGCGAAGGTTGGCTCACGAAAGGTCTTGACTCGCCCGCCGACTCGTGAAGAAGCCTCAAGGATAGTGACCTTGAACCCAGCTTTCTTCAGCTCGTAGCCAGCACAAAGGCCAGAGGCACCAGCACCGACGATAGTCACCTACTTATGGTTAGCAGGGTGTAGCATAGAGATGATTGCTGAGTTCACTCACCGTTGGGCAGCCGGGGATCTTCTCCCCATGTTTTCCGGGACCATCTTTCATCAGAGCCAGCAGAACATCTTGCAACTGCTCGGACTCATCAGGGATGGGACGATCCGCAACTCCGATCTTTGACTTGACTTTTTGGAACAAGGTCCTGGAGCCATTCTGATTGTGCTTCTTGCACGCGATGAAGTAACTCAGAAGTGGGAGGGTGCTCTCGGAATGAATCTCACAAGTGAGAAACTCATCCGTAGCGAGGTCGAATGTTGACGCCATGCTTACTTGAAGTAGTTGAGACTTATTGATCTTTGTTTGCTTGTTTGCGACATTCAAACCCGAGTCGCTATCGCTCGGTTCTTATAGCATTTCTTTTTTTTTTTTTTTTTTTTCCACATGGCAAATGAATCCAGGGCTGGGCCAGCATGGAGCAGGCGACAGATGAATCATTGGCGGCGCCACTCAAGTGGCTGGCTGAGATTCCAGTATTTCGCTATCACATTACTCTCAAATTCTTAATCACAAACAGAATATGCACAGAATGGCGATAAGTCGTCGCATTGCATGCGCCACTAAATGCATATAGACTGGGAAACTGGATGGTATGTGATAGAAAGTAAGCACGTGTCGTCCTAGACCCGACTGTGATCCAGAATATATTGAGTGTCAACTCGGTTGCTAGCTGAGCATAGCTACCCACGAATTTAGAATTTCATTTTGTGATGCAAGTTGTAGTTCCAGGCTCTAGGCTAAGCTACCTTTGCATCAGCTGAATTGCTTGGCAAATTCCTATGCGGACCAGATAATGTTCTCTCAGTTGGCGATTCGCTGGGGATTAACGCTACAGCTCAAACCATGAGCGCTTGACCCAATTCAGCATTTCCGAGCTCGGGGGCTGACTGAACGCCTGAGACATGCATTTCTCCTTCAATATTGCACGTCATGACGGTGGAGAGGGGAGAGGGCCGGTGAGAGCTTGGGTGCCATTGAGCTCTCAGCTGAGTTTTGAGAGCGAGACTATCGTTTTACTCGATAAATCTAGTTAGCGTCTCAATCGTTATCCAGCAATGGAGTACTTGCTCTGGACTGAAGTGAAGTGTTGATCGCTTATCTTAGCTTGGTTTTCCTTATCTGAAGGCCTTCATGGATCTTATCTGAGATAAGATCTCAACTTCAATCCTAAGCGCACTGCTATGCACTTAACTGGTCGCCACAGAATCTATTTTAAATACAATCAAACACTCAAGAATATTCACTAAGTCATCTAATAAGTTAATGGCTATTCAATTGCCAGATCATACTATCGTGATGCGGTAATGTGGCTTCTCGATTTAGTTTATTCATCCCGGCTTGTCTCTTTTCGTGTGAGCTGAGCAACTTTTTCACGCTCAAATTTGTAAAGATATTCTTATTTCGCAGCATTGATGCCCATGTAGTTACGTCCAGAGCACAATCTTTGAGGGTACCAATCTTTTTATCTCACTTTTATTCCAAGTATGTTTAATTCAGTCAAGGCAATAACGCGATCAATTGATTCCCAGCATACTTCATACCTCAAGTTACCCTGTATCTACCCAGCAGAACACAGATGACTAATGGATTGGGGTACAGGGATGATTTCATGTCAATTAAGCGTACGAGTTAGCTACAATTAACTCGACAGTTAGTTGTGTATTCTTTCCTTTTTCGCATTAATGATCTGAGAATTCGCTAGTGGAATGCCCGGAGTAACGATGCCCGATCATTCTCCCGCTGCCGGTTCAATGCCCCCATCGGCTCCGTTTGCCCCGAACCAAGAACATTGGTCACGCTCACGTGAGTGGATTTACCCTCTAGCCAAACAGAGCGTAAAGACCCCACGGCACGTTAACGAATCTGGGGTAGATCCGGGGTAAAAAACCCGCAAACTCGCAGCGGGCATCGGCCCAAGTCTCCCCCGCAAGCAAGTTTTGGGGTCAGTCTTGGGTGATGAATGGTACGAGTTCCTCGGTTCATCTACCGGAGAGGGAATGTCACTCCCAGCCTTGGTTCCAACCCCACAAAGTCAAAGTCGTAGATATAAAGGACTGTGGGGTCATTCAAACGAAACACAAACACCAGACTCAACCATCTTTACTTCCCTTTGAGTCAAGTCTGCTTCTTTCAAGATGTCAAAGCAAGCTGCCGAAGAAACTCATATCCCCGACGCCGACGCCAATGACTTCCAAGGTCTCGTCCTCGCCGATGTCATTCCCCGCGATCGCAAACCATGGTACTCTGACTGGACATTATGGAAACTCAACCTCCTCCTCCTGAGCGGTCTCTTGACTCAAACCGCTACTGGTTTTGACGCGAGTATGCTGAATGGAGCGCAGTCGCTGCCTCAATGGCAGGAATACTTCGGCGAACCCAAGGGGACGCGTCTTGGTGCTATGACGTTTGGACCCAACGGTGGTGTTCTCATTTCGATCCTTATTTCTTCCCAGCTGTGCGATTGGCTGGGGCGAAGAAAGCCCATTTTCATCGGATCGGTGACTATCATTGTTGGTGCGATTGTTCAGACTTGCTCGTATAACTATGGCATGTTTGTTGCTTCGCGTTTCATCATCGGTTTCGGTCTCGGTATTGTTTCTACTGCGGCACCTCCTCTACTTTCCGAAGTTACATACCCGACGCATCGTGGAAAGATGACATCTTTCATGATGGTCTCGTGGCCACTTGGTGCTATCATTGCTGCTTGGGTTACGTACGGAAGCTTTCAGATGCAGAGCTCTTGGGCATGGCGTCTTCCCAGTCTTCTTCAGGGCGTTTTCTCTGTTGTTCAGGCTTCGTTAGTCATGTTTGCACCCGAGTCTCCTCGATGGCTGATCTACAAGGGTCGATATCAGGAAGCTAAGGATATTCTCGTCAAGTGGCATGGTTATGGCGATCCCAACTCGAGACTTGCACGATTCGAAATGGCTGAGATCACAGCGACGCTCGAGATCGAGAAGGTCCAGAAGAAGTCACGATGGGCAGAGTGGATTTCTACTCGAGGCAACTGGCATAGGTTCTTCCTTGCTCTATACATTCCCGCCATGTTGCAATGGTCTGGCAATGCGCTCACGTCTTACTATCTCGCCAAGGTCCTCAACTCGATCAACATCACCGACCACAAGACCCAGCTTCTGCTCAATGCCGGTCTCCAAATCTGGGGTTTCCTTTCAGCTGTTGTGTTCGCCACCATGATTGACAAGTTTGGTCGACGCAGACTCTTCCTTGTTGGTATGTCAGGTATGGGTGTATCATACATCATCTGGACAATCTGCTCTGCCCGCAACCAACAGGAGAACTTTGAGCATATGGGCTACGCTGGTGCAGTTTTAGCCATGATCTTTGTCTTCTCATTCTGGTATCACGCCTGTTCTCCCATTGGAGCCACTTATATCATGGAGGTCACACCGTACTCGCTCCGCGCCAAGGCATCTATGCTGTACCAGCTCACCGGTAACTTGGCGGGTGTTTACAACGCTTTCGCCAACCCTGTTGCTATGGAGGCTATTGCTTGGAAGTACTACATCGTTTGGTGTGTTGCGATTGCTGTTCACTTGACCTTGATCTTCTTCTTCTTCCCTGAGACCAAGGGCTATTCTCTTGAGGAGGTAGCGGAGATCTTTGATGGACCTGATGCTCCTGTCGGTGCGAATGCAATTGGGCAGAAGAAGATGGATGACATGGCGATGCACAAGGAATGAGAGGCAAAGAGCTTGATATACTAGTAGAGATACCAGGTAGAAAGGAAGTGAATTGAGTATTATGAGCTACTATACATAGCCCTGTGACTACCATTGCCACGCTGAACATGACATGACACCAACATTACTCAAAGACCTCCCCAATAGCTATATCACAAATGAAAGAGTTCCAACATCAACAACTTCAGACACCATCTCACTTCTCCAACCCGACTAACCCACAAACACCACTTACACAGCCTCTGCAGTATTGCTGAAGAGGGAATCGTTCAGACACTCAATGATGGAGTTGCCATTAGTCAAGCTAGACGTGAGACAAGTAGCCGTAGTTCCAACAGCGAATGGTCCAAGAGCAGTCACGCAAAGTGGAAGGTTGATGGCAAGTTGGATAGCGCTATTGTCGGCCAAGTTGAGGCATGGCTCAGGAAGCGAAGTGATACACTGCTCAGACAAGGCATCTTCAAGACAAGTGACGATAGTCTCACCCAACGTGTTTGAACTGATGAGGTCGGTGCCCAAGCAAGTCGCCACGTTACCGACTGCGTAGCCACCAAGTGCAGCTGTACAAACAGGGATAGCGGCGATGAGAGCGAGGCCGTTGGTGTTGGCGAGATTCTCGCAGGGCTCAGGAACAGATGCACACACCTCCACAGGAGTTGGGGTCGGCGTTGGCTCAACACAGTTGTCTGCTCCAGTGATGGTACCCGTGCCAGATGCGAAGCCAAACGCAATCTCAAGACATTCCACAATGCTAACACCTGTAGTAGACGAGCCAATGGATCCGGAGGCGAGGCAAGTAGCAGCGCTCCCAGCAGCGAAGGGACCAAGGGCAACGGCACAGACAGCGACATCAGCCACGAGCGCGAGACCGTTGGCGTTGGCGAGATCGGCACAAGAGTCGGGAAGTGTGGTGATGCAGCGACCTTCAAAGGCAGTGAGGATACAATCGGCAATGTCTGAACCAACGGTGAAGAAAGATGGGATAGTTGCAAGACAGGTAGCAACGTTGCCGATGGCGAAAGGACCGAGGGCGACGGTACAGGCGGCGAGGACGGGCACCAGAGCGAGACCGTTTGTGGTCTCGAGGGCTTGACAGCCGGCGGGGAGAGCGACGTCGCAGAAGGGTTGGACACTGGCTGTGGGGATACACTCTGATGCGGAGGAGGATTGGGGCTCGGGAGTGGTTGGGCTGGGGGGGGAGCTGGTAGGTTCTGCTGAAGAAGTTGGGGCTTCGGTTGTAGTAGGTTCAGCAGATGTCTCTGCGGCTGATGAGGTGGGCTCGGCGCTGGTCTCGGGGGCAGCGGAGGAGGACTCGGGAGCGGATGTCTCAGCAGGGGTTGAAGAGGTATCGGCTGCGCTGCTGGTAGGCTCCGTGTCGGCGGAAGAGGTCTCAGCGGGCTCGGATGAGGTCGCAGGTGCGGATGTGCTGGCCTCTTCCGAGGAGCTGTTGGCAGGGACATCAGAGGAAGTCTCAGCGGGGACATCAGAAGAGGTTGCAGAACCAGAGTCTGATGAGCTGTTGGCACCAGCATCGGTGGAAGTTTCTGCGGGAACATCGGAAGAGGTCTCAGGGGTATCTGATGTTGCGGGAGACGACGTGGCACTGGCACCAGAGTCATCGGAAGTGCTGGTAGGCTCAGTGCCGGCTGAAGATGACTCGGGAACATCGGAAGAGGTTGCGGCAGCAGACGAGCCAGTGTCACTTAAGGTCTCAGCAGGTCCATCAGATGTAGAGAACTCCCCAGCTGTAGCGGATGAGGACTCAGCGTCAGCTGAAGAGGTGGCTGGAGCATTAGAGGTAGAAGCACCAGCATCACTGGAAGTCTCAGCAGGGGCGTCTGACGTAACAGAAGACTCCTCGGATGCTGCAGATGTGGATGTGGCGGGAGAATCACTTGAAGCATCGGAGCTACTTGCGGCACCCGAGGAAGTCTCAGGGACATCAGAGGTCGCGGGGCTGGAAGAGGCACCAGCATCAGATGAAGTGTTCACACCAGCATCACTAGAAGTCTCGGAGGGAACATCTGATGTGGCAGCGGAGGACTCTTCAGTACCCGCAGAGCTGGCAGATGTCTCTGTGGGGACAGAAGATGCATCGGAAGAGGACTCAGGAGCAGCAGAGGAGGCGCCGGAAGATTCACCAGCGGGTGCAGATGTGCTAGACGACTCGGGGCCAGAGCCGGAAGAGGTCTCGGCGGGGGTATCTGAAGTACTGGTGGACTCTCCAGCGCCAGAGGATGAAGACTCAGCAGTAGGAGCAGCGGTAGAGGAAGCTCCCGCATCGCTGGTTCCAGTAGCACCAGGAGAGACAGGACTAGTAGAAGTGGGCTCAAGAACAATCACGGTACCGGTAGGGTCTGTACCAGATGGTGCCAGAGTCACAGTAGTAGCAACAGGACCATTTCCAGTGATCGTAGTGAAAGGACCAGTGAAGCTCGAAGCAGGTGCCGAAGTAGAAGGTTCAAGAACGATCACGGTTCCAATGGTGTCTGTGCCTGATGGCGGGAGTGTCAAGGTGGATGCACCCGTAGCGGTACCAGTGTTGACACCAGTGATGGTGGTGAAAGGACCAGTGAATGTTGATACAGGTGCTGATGTAGACGGCTCAAGAACGATAACAGTTCCGATAGTGTCTGTTCCTAACGGGGGCAGAGTTATGGTTGATGTACCTGTGCCTGTGCCTGTGTTAATACCCGTGATCGTAGTGAAAGGACCAGTGAATGTCGAAGCAGAGGCTGATGTTGATGGCTCGAGTACGATGACGGTTCCAATGGTATCGGTTCCGGAGGGTGGTAAGGTGACGGTTTGAGCTCCCGTGGCTGTCCCTGTGTTCACTCCAGTGATGGTGGTAAATGGACCTGTGAAGGTAGTTGGGGTAGCAGCAGTTGAAGGCTCCAAGACGATGACTGTACCAACTGAATCTGTACCAGAAGGAGGAAGTGTCAGGGTGGCAGGCCCAGTTGCAGATCCCGTGTTGACACCGGTAATGGTAGTGAAGGGTCCAGTGAAGGTGGTAGCTGCAGCTGAAGTTGAAGGTTCTAGGACAATGACAGTCCCGACTGTATCCGTGCCGGAAGGAGGCAAAGTCAGAGTAGCAGGGCTAGTTGCAGTTCCAGTATTGACGCCTGTAATGGTAGTGAAAGGACCTGTGAAGGTTGTTGGGGCTGCGGAAGTAGAGGGCTCTAGGATGATGACTGTGCCGACTGTATCTGTGCCACTAGGAGGTAGGGTCAATGTGGAAGCGCCGGTTGCTGTGCCAGTGTTCACCCCGGTTATCGTTGTGAAAGGTCCAGTGAAGCTACTCGCTGGGGCTGAAACAGAAGGTTCCAAGACAATCACAGTACCGGTAGGGTCGGTGCCAGAGGGAGGTAGAGTCAGAGTGGAAGCGCCAGTTGCAGTTCCGGTGTTGACTCCCGTGATAGTGGTGAATGGTCCTGTGAAAGGTCCAGTGGCGCTGGCGCTGGTGGATGGTTCGAGCACGATAACGGTACCGATGGTGCCAGTACCAGAAGGAGGCAAGGTGACGGTGGAAGATCCAGTGCCTGTGTTGACCCCCGTAATGGTAGTAAAAGGTCCAGTAAAGGTTGTGCTTGAAGGAGGACCAATCACGATAACAGTACCGCTCGGGTCACCACCTGAAGGAGGAAGCGTGACAGTGGTCGGGGTAGGACCAGCTCCAGTGATGGTGGTGAAGGGACCAGTGAAAGTGCTTGGAGGGGCAGAGGAAGAAGGCTCAAGAATGACAACGGTTCCAGTTGAGTCAGTACCAGAGGGTGCTAGAGTGAGAGTTGCAACACCGGTGCCGGTGTTGATACCGGTAATGGTGGTGAAGGGACCTGTGAAGCTAGAGGCAGGGGCAGTGACTGAAGGCTCTAGAATGACAACCGTGCCGGTCGGGTCGGAGCCAGAGGGGGCCAGCGTAAGTGTTGCAGTTAGACTTCCTGTGTTGACACCGGTGATTGTAGTGAAGGGGCCAGTGAAGGTGCTTTGGGGTCCAGTTTTGCTAGGCTCAAGAACGATGACAGTACCAACGGAGCCTGTACCGGAAGGGGGAAGAGTAACAGTCGTGCCCGATGAGCCGGTATTAACTCCAGTAATGGTCGTGAAAGGACCAGTGAAGGTACTTGGCTTCGATGTCCCACTGGGCTCGAGGACAATGACAGTGCCGGTAGGGTCTGAGCCTGAAGGGGGAAGGGTCACTGTGGAAGCGACCGTGCCAGAGTTGACACCAGTAATCGTGGTGAAGGGACCTGTAAAGGTCGTCCTCTGGGCAGTCGTGCTAGGCTCAAGGACAATGACCGTACCGATACTGCCAGTGCCTGAGGGGGGGAGTGTGACTGTAGTTCCAGCAGAACCAGTGTTGATACCAGTAATGGTGGTGAAGGGACCAGTGAAGGGACCCTTCGAGGTGACAGAGCTGGGTTTGGGGACACCAGAACCTCTAGACGTGGTATGAGCTGAGCCACCAGAGGAAGCATGTCCAGATCCAGAAGTTGTCGTAGGTCCAATAACGATAACAGTGCCAGTGCCATCCGTTCCAGATGGTGGGATAGTGAGAGTCGTTGCCGGAGACTTACCTGACTGAGTAGAAGAGGGCTTGGAACCAGGAGAAGTTGGATCAATCACGATGACAGTTCCAACACCATCAGTACCAGAAGGTGGGAGTGTCACAGTCGTAGCCTGAGATCCTGGGCCATCGGCTGTGATAGTCGTATACGGGCCAGTGAAGGCAGGACGTGTGCCACCAGAGCCACCCGATGGGTTGACTATGATAACAGTTCCGGTGTGATCACTGCCAGAGGGCGGTCGGATGATCGTAGTGGGGTTCGTTCCGGGGTTGTTACTAGTGATGGTCGTATAGGGACCAGTAAAGTACGGTTCTGGGTTACTAAATACAATTCATTAAACTAGTCTTCCACAAGACTCAAAGATCGGATAAACTTACCCAGTGATGTACCTAGTCGAAGTCTTCGTAATAGTAAACGCAGTTACCAAGGTAGTAGGAGCACCAGTGATAGGAATCGTAGTCCCATCAATAGTGAGCACCGTGTTACTAGTGAACACAGCACTTATACTGACAGGCTGAAGCCCAACAATAACTTCAGGCTGGACCTTGACGACAGAAACCCCATCAGGGCACTCTTCCGTAGGTCGAGCTTGGGTAGTTGAGCCCAGGAGCAGAAGCTCAGGGATGAACTGACGAAGACGCATAGTCGAAGCGAATGACACCCAAAACGATTGTTGTAACAAATAGATGAATAAAGAGAGTACTGGTGATGGATATCGAGACTTCTAACTGTAGAAGATGCTGATATTTATGTAAAAGGTTTTTAAAAGGGGGATGGAGAGCATCACTAATGTCTTCCCTAAAGCGAACATGTTGCAAGAATGGCATGTTCAAGCTCGCCACTAAGGTTTGCAATGTTGAGTCAATCTCTGAACATCTGGGCGAGGGCGGATACATACCGTGAGGAATGCAAAGATGGTAAAAGTTTCAAGTGAAGCTATTGTCAGCTCACCTCGCTTAGAAGCTATCGTGAGAATGAACCGTCCGTATTCGTTGTTCTCTCGCTTCTTAACGCCACCAAATTCCTCAAATGTCATGATGTTATCCCTTTCGTATATCCTTCCATCTGCTTTAGGTATCGTAAGGTCTTGGGATGGTGTTGAGGGGGAGCCTTTGGTTGACTCGTTGTAGATGATTCGGAAGGGCCTGAAGTGTAAATCATATTAACTCTGCCCTAGCTAAGACAAAGTCCTTACCCGCGGGATCTCAATATGGGCGAAAGTGGATATAACCGTGATTTGATAGGATGGAGGGTCTTGAGGGAGAGTTTGTGTAACGATACCCGTTGATGCGAAGGGCATTGCCGAGACAGATCTTCTCCTTCCGGTTATGATTTTCAGCTGGGTATGCCCGTTGGCAGTTCTAATCATTGTCTAGACTAGACGAAGTGCAAGCCCAATCCGGATAGCTAGTTCACAAAGGCATCAATCCTCACTCTGGTCCAACAGAGCTGGATGTCGTGATGGTATCACGAACCAATGCAGGGGACATTCCAGCGAGTCTTTGGAGATTGAAGCGATGTGATTGACTTTGCATCTACTTTCAAAGGCAGGCTAGATCAAGACTTGAAAGGGGTCTCGTGCCGGATTTGTTGTGATTGTTGTTGAGAAGACTTCACCTGATGCGTGGTCTTTGCAAAAGGTTAGAGGCAGCCAACGCAAAAAAACATAAATACTCCAGCCATCTTTTCACGGCTAGAGAATACCAACGCACATATCACCGCTTCACTCGTTAATCATGTTGTTCACTCCGCTCATTCTTCTCCTCCCTGCCGTTAGTCATGCCTCTTGGCTCCCCTTCAGGCGAGGACAGCCTTCGAACCCCGAAGACTGTACTGTGACAAGCACTCTTTTCCCTATCACTGTGACCAGCATCCATCCTACCTCTACCATTGGACCCCATGGCTCTGGTTCTGGCTCTGGCTCTGGCTCCGGTGGCTCCAATGGTTCTGGTGGTTCTGGTCATAGTCAGGTGACAGGCGGTGGCTCACTCATCTACACCACTGCCCTCCCTACCCTTGGCCCCAATGGTCCCGGTGCACATACTTATACCATCACGGCCCCCTGCGCCTCGTCTGACTGCCAGAGACCTGCCCTCACCGAGTGTCCTCCTGGCTTCACCACCACAGCCGTTATCTGTCACGTCTGTGGCGAGCTCCCAGTCACCACCACTTTGACTCTGCCTATCGAGTCAGCCACAGCTGCTCAGGGGTCTCACGGTGGGGCCGCCAAGGCTGGTTCTACTCTGACTGCGGTTGTCACGGCCGTTATTCACAAGACCGTCGTACCAGTTCCTCCTGCTGAGAGTGTCTACCCGTGGATTTCCCGTGGTGGTCCTGAAATGCCCGATGCCCAGAAACCATCTCAGGTACCTGGTGGTTCAGATTCCAAGCACGATGAGGCTGGAAAAGGCGACGAAATACCCGATGGCCCTAAGAACACCGGCGCTCCCGAATCTCCCGCTGGTGCGGACACTACTGCCACTGTGGATGCACCTAACGGACCGTCTACTGCAGCGGGTAATCAAGCCGGGCATGGAGACGGTGATGAAGCGGGATCAGAATCGGCATCTTCTTCTGATGACGCTAGTCCATCAGCCGTTGTTGTTACCAGCCACGCACCCGAGACTAAGGTGACTAGGCCTGTTGTCATCAAGGCTGCCCTCTTTGCTGCCATGGTCTTGTATCCTCTCTATGTCTAGTGGGAAGGGTAAATGGTATCCGGGGTCATGTCGAGTCAGAATGTGGAGTTTCTCTTCTCATAATAATGGATCTGTTGAGCCTTCGGACTTCTACCCTTGTAACTAAACATTTGAGACAAGAATTGACTGGCTGGGTGATCGATCTATTACTTTTTCTTACTTAATACAATACATCCACTTTGTTTTGCGGACCAGACTCATTTTGAACCCCCGTCATTGGTTGAGTGTTTCGTTGGCTGAAGTCAATGTCTCGGCATGGGCTAGGCGACCGCCGCGACCCCATATCGAGCCTCCTCCAGCTGAACAGGGGTTTACAACGGCGCCAACGATGTGCTAGCTTCTTTTGTCAGCTCTCAATCACAAGCTAATAACGGTTCAATTGTGTTGCGGATGACGACGCCAACATCAGCCACACCTTGATAGTTGTTGGTTGTCTCGTAAAATTGCAGCAATATTATTAATGCCAATATTATTAATACCAATATTTCATCCATTTGCAGCCGGTAATTGACTTTTCTACCTCAAGTGTCACTCCATCATCTGGGCATCGCCATTTTGTATCTCCCCCATCAAAGCATCGTACCATGCATCAAGAGCCTCATCGACATTGAATCCACCGCCATCCAAGAACTCGTTCACCTGGTTCACATATGCTTCCACCCCATCACCCATGGAAAACATTATATCGTCGTTGGGATTAAAAAGGAGGCCTTGTGATAATGTGCCAGGGGAAATGGTCGAGTCTATAGCCCCTGGAGTAATGCTGGTGAAATTCGTCTTGGCGTAAACTTTGTTTCTCACAGCCTGGAACAAGCCTTTGTACTTTGACAGATATGGAGCCCTCATGTATGTGACTCCGCGGTCGATCAGGTCTAGGCAAGTGGCAGTTTCATTGAAATGTCGATGTGGCCTCTGAGCCTCATCTCCAGTCTGGCCTAGGGTCATGGCCTGCCTGCAGGATAAGCATGTCAGTCACATTCCAGGGTTCAGCTTGCCCAACTCACCAGTCGCAGTAAAGAGCCGCTAGTCCGACAAGGATAATATCATGCAGGTGTCTAAAACATCGACAAATAGCAGAAATGCTATATTCAACCTCGACTTTGGACCAGTGACTGATTGCAGTTGATGCAGCCTTTGAACAGTAGGACGCCATTTGGCGTGATGGCACCATGAATGTCGGTGATGGTCTGTGTAGTAGGAGCTGCAAAAGGCAGTACTCAATCTTCATCTCAGAGTACTCTCGGGATGGTTTCAATCCCATTGCCTCCAATTGCTGCTCCCATAGTTCAAGATCTCTCCGTATTTGGTCGGAAGTCGCACAAATCTGCTGGAATGTTGTATCCATAGCTGTGCCGCTCGGCCCTCTCGCGATGTAGATCGACTCAAGGATGCGACCACCGATTCTCCGCAACGCAATCATGTGACGAATAACCTCGACATTATGTTTGTGGAGAACCGGGGCCAGAGAGCACTCAAGGGGTGTAAGAGCATCGAATGTGGCTGGATTGGGTAACATCGTGTGGACTGCATGGTCCCGAATGGACAGAACCCGACCTGTAAGGGTCGCAACTTGTCTAGTTTGCGACGTCAGTCGAGTCAGAATTCTCGATCGGGCGAGACAACTAACCGCTCCAGGTTGTATGCACACCACCACGTCCTATTCCGGACCTCCAATTCTTCAGCTGTGAAACCCCAGTTCTTGTTGTGACGGTGGAGTCCGGCTTCTATGGCGGCCGACATGATGTACCGGCTGAGCTGCCAAAGGTCGTTATTGTGGCTGCTGTGAGACGAGTCTAGCATCCATATGGCTAGAAGTAGCACTGCTTGTATCCCGAAGAGGTCTCGTGGATGGTCACTAAAGTCATTGAAGAAGCGCAATGCGGTTTGGAAGTATGCATTGGAGTCGTTGAGGTCCATCATTGCTGGAGACTGCGCATCTCTCGTGGTCAGCTGACAGCTTGCTAGCGCTAGGATGGCAAACAAAGTAAACTTCTCATGATCACTGCACTGCCTGGGACTCTCATAAATGCGATGCAATACCCTCCGCAAATGCGGAAGCTGTAGAAATGGCCACCAGATGTGTACCCTAGAGATGTAAATGTTGAGAAGAGCCCGCGCAATAGGTTGAGGCGGAATCGCTGCGGTTGCTTCACAGAGGGGCTGTTCAAGACCACTTCTCTGGCTCCCGGAATCCCACGAGGGAACAATATTGAGCTGCTTGAAGAAGATCCTCGCAAATGTCGATCCGGCCGCACTGCCGACTGAAGCAGATGATTGATCAGCAGGGTCTTCAATTGATCATCAAGATCGACCCTCACTTACCATACTTGCTACCTGAGTACAGATCTGATCCTCCCGTTGTGAGGAAACCCACCTCTTCAGCCTCCTTCTGCAGATCAGCACGGGGCTCCGGATTCACGTCCGAAGCCTCTGGCTCTGGTTCAGGGACGGTCTCATTGGGTGTTGGGACGAGTCTCAATCTTGCTTCGAGGTCATTGATCCTGTCTTGAAGAGCTTTTACAGCCGCGTAAGGGTAAGATACACAGTCTGTGATATTACATGCTTCATTCTGTCGCGCACATGCTGTACACTGCGGAACTCTGAGGTCGCACTTAGACTCGGCGTCAGCCGAGAGTCTCAAAAGAGCCTGTAGATGGACTCACTTTGACCTTACGTGACCGACATCGACTGCATGCTTTTGAAACGGAAGGCTGAAGGCTTGAAAGCATGGGACATTATTGTTTAGGGTAGCAATATTCTTCTGTCTGATTCTTCGTTAAGTAAAGAATAACGGCCAAGTCTAAATGTCTCGCAACCATCCGAAAATAGTGGAGACATCATGGTTGACGCCATAACGGATCGGACTTATGCAACTACCGAGCCGAACCCTATCTCGGCGTTATGCGATATTGCATCGAGTGAGAAAAATTGGGGACTTACTTACTCGATCCAAAAACACGAAGTATCTAGGATACATCTCACTTGGCGCATGTCAAGTTTCACATTAAAGAATAATACTTAAAGTTTAAGTTTAAGTAAATTAATTAATTACATTATTTTTATTTCTCACTTTAAGTCACTTCTCTTAGTTGGGTTACTAGCACGCTGTTCTGTGGTGAACATCGACGTTTTAAAGTAATATATAGGGTAGTCTGTCTTAGAGCCCCACTGAAGTATGCCGTAACCTCAAAGACGAGAGTATGTCTCTGGCTTCTAACTCCTGACCTTTCCACTTCTTCAAACCACCCTATACAACGCCTTGTAAGTCATTGCGGCTATAGGGCTGCCTTTTAATAACAATCATACAAAGTTCTACCCAAGGTACTGTGTCACAAAGTCATACGAATGAGCTCGCGAAATTAAGTGAACGAACATCACGCTTATCGTCGGCCAGTTCACAATCCAGCGGTATGAGAATGTTCATATTATCAATTAATCGGAGGCAATCTGTCTTGGAGAGAATCTGGGCTCTCCTAGTAAGTGTAGCGGAAGTTGGGATTCTGCCAATCCGTCTTGTCGCTCCTTTCGGCCTCCAGTCCAATATCAGTGTCGTCATGAGCCTTGCCATATTGCTTATCGCGCCTCTTATTCTCTATACCGCAGAGAACATAGTATACCAGACCAGTGGCAGCCATCAAGGCAAATGCACAAAGCATAGATCCTATTCCGAGGGCATACGTGGGTGCCTGTCTATCAAGGAAGAACTGAGGACCGACAATATTGCCAACGGCTGTAAGTGTCAGTTAGAGGGTGAAAACTGAAGAATTATGTAGTAGGATGGTGGTACATACCGTAGACAATCGCGATGGAAATACCCATGAAACTCTTCTTTGTCGCACCAGCAGTGTTAGAGGATGACAGGCTGAGTAGGAACACCCAGGGGACGTTATAGAAGCCCATCAGGTAAACGCCCGCCAAAGAAGCGTCGCGTTGGGTGGCAACATCGAGCGAATGCACCATGACAGCCCCAACCAAGCCCATAAGCGCACCGAAGATCCAGAAGATGCATCGAAGGTTAGGGATGAAGAACGCGACAGTCGTGAGAATAGCCTGACTGATCATGGCAACTGCCGCTTGGGGAGTCGCCATGAGAACAGTCTTGGTCTTGCTGAAGCCATACCCAGCGATAATCAGAGGGTTGAAATTTGTGATGCCTGCATTGGCGAGGGCGTAGCCAAAGACGCCGAGCCAGATGCAGTAGCACTTAGGATCACGAAGAGCCTCCAGGATTTGTGCAGTTTGGAATTTCTAACATCGTCATGTCAGCATTGGAAAAGCCGGGGTGAGCGTCAGTGGCAAACCTTCTTTGACTCGATACCAGTTTGGTTGGGAGCGAGCCGAATCATGGCGAGTTTCTTCTCTTCCTCCGTGAAGAACCATGCTTTAGAGGGAGTATCAGGGAGGCCAAAGAAGACCAGAGCTCCGGCGAGCACGGTGCAGGATCCATATATGAGGAAGATGTACTAGAGTCTCTTGTCAGCATATGGATATCGTGTAAGAGTGATTGGACTGACCTTCCAGGTTGACAGCGAGCCATTGATCTGCCCAATCGCATACGACAGAATACCTCCAAACACACCCGCGAAAGTATTATACCAGAACGCAGTTCGGAGAGGCTGCTCGTTCCTCAAATACCACATCGAGTTGATGATCATCATGCAAGGTAGTACAGCAGCCTCAAAGACACCCAGAAGGAATCTAATAGTGGCCAGTCCGGCAAAGTTGTGGCAAAGGGCCATGAAGCATAGAGCAACACCCCATAGAGTGAGACAGCCACCGACGTATTTGCCGATGGGAATCTTGGTCATTAACCACAGGTTGGGGAACTCCATGGCCAGGTAACCGAAGTAGAAGATGCTGCTGAGCCAACTGTACTCTTGGGGTTTTAGGTGGGCATCTTCTTTGATACCGAAGATGGCAGCGTATCCCAACGCGTTCTGCGACAGTCAGTTACTGATCGGCCGTAATGTTGTGATGGAACATACCTTGTCTAAAAAGGCGAGAGTCATAGACAGGACGGCAAGTGGCATGACGACCAGATCTGTCTTGAGGAGCAGTCGCTTCGATTGAGCCTTGGTCAACACCAGCACCTCATCTTGCTCGCGATCAGAAGCAACAGATTGAGCCATATCCTTGGCCTGGCCTTGCTCGACCTTGGGAGTCTGCGACATGGTGCAAAGCTATCGATGAAGTCCAAGTCTAGAGGCGAGATGGGAAGTCCCTCGACGATCTTTGGATGCTTCGCATGGTCGTCTTTATGAGTTCTTGAGATTGACGGTGCTACAAAAGTTAGTCTACCACTTCCCCGGGTTTAGTGGGGGCAATTTTCGCAGCAACGGGGAGTTTATCGCTGTAGTCCTTGGGCTTCGGTGTACAACGAGACGCTCGGTCACCACCGAGCTCACTACTCGGACGCTACCGAGGGGACTTTACTGCTTTGAGGAGTTCTAGCCTATCACCCCGCCCTGTTTATCTGGGGTTGCTGATGATAACGAACGAACCAGAATTGATGCCGATGACGATTGGGTAGCCTTGCGATCACGTCAAGTTACAGTGGGTAGTTGGCCGATTTCGATAACAGAGCAATGAAACGGTGAAAAGGTAACTGACTCTGAATCAGGCGGCAAAAGGAAATAGTAATCGAGGAGTCTGCTAGATTTATTCCAAGCTTATCCTAAATTATCCAAAATTTGCTGAAGTAATTTTATCCCTGAGAATCGAAGTCTGATTTTCTCTGCTAAGAATGGGCAGATGATGCAAGCCTTATCTGATGCTCACTCCATTTCCGCGAGTCAGCTCGGTCACGACCGAATTTGCCGTCCGGTGGAGACCGAGCTCACCTCCACGGTCCGAAGATCCAACATGAGCTGTAATAAAATTCTCGGAGATATAATATTTAATTAAATTGAACCATTCCATCTCGATATCACGAAATCGAAGACCCATATACAGCATTCACTTGACAACATCAAATATGACAAACGCAAAGGGAAGTCACGGAGGCTCAACGCATAGCTCCGTGCCGAATGCGAAGAATGCTTCCATCCGAGTAAGTCATTCTGTCAAAGTACGCATGATAAGTACTGACCAAGATAGGTTGGAATTCGTGATGGTGTCACTGGAAAGTTCAGTCTGGTGCCACGAGCAGAAGCCGTAGTATCAGTCTTTGACTCAAATTTCCTCATTGGCGATGGCATCTGGGTAAGTGCTGAGCGGCAGAAATGAAGACAAAACTACTAAGACTAGTCAAGGAAGGTATTCGTGCAAACAAGGGCCGAGTTCAGTTTGCCAAAGAGCACATCAACCGCCTCTTCCAGTCAGCGAAAGCCATGTACATGGACCTCGGTCTGTCCAGAGGAGATCTTCTTGACCTCATTCACAAGACGCTTGATGCGAACGACATGGGTGACGATGAGCATGTTCACATCCGACTTGTCGTCAGTCGTGGCCTGAAGGCTACTCCGTACCAGAACCCCAAGGTCAACATTGGCCTTCCTCTCATCGTCATCATCCCCGAGTCAAAAGCAGTTGATCCCAACTCCAAGTCAAGAGGCTTGAGACTTGCGACAACATGGGTTCGTCGCGGACCACCTGACGTTAAGGACGAGCAGTGGAATCACATCTCAAAAGCAACTGACGTTCAAGCCTGCATTCACGCGAATGTGATGAACGTCGATGAGGCGCTTATGCTTGACCTTCGCGGTTTTGTCAAGACATGCAACTCAGTCAACTTCTTCATCGTCCGGGGTGATGAAGTCTGGGCCCCTACCAAGGACAACCAGATGCAAGGAATTACTCGTCAAAAGACGATTGATGTTTGCCGAGCCAATGGCATTACTGTTCGAGAGCTGGACTTTACACTCACTGAGACGTATGGTGCCGACGAGGCTTTCTGCACAGGGACTTTCCCTTCGCAAATCCATGTTACTGAGATTGATGGTCGAGTAATTGGCAATGGAAGGAGAGGCCCAGTGACGGAGAGGATACAACTGCTATACTCGCAGCTTGTGCGGAAAGATGTGGAGAGGTCAAGGGAGGAGATCAAGGCAGACGTGGTTAGTCCACGAGACTTGTCGTTCTTGAAATCAAAGCTGTAACTGAAATATTACTCGCTCGATTTTCATTAATCCTTGGTCACTTCAAAGACTGTCTTACCTAAACCTCCCTTCCCCTTGTAGGTCTGGTCGCAAGCTTCGCGAACGGCCTTGATATCTCTCATGTCCACCCTCGCCCCAACAACGGGTTTCACCTTTCCATTCTCCACACAACCTGTAAGTATATCCAGATCCTCTCGATTGGGGTCCAAGAAGTGATACATATATGTGACTCCCCAGCGCCAAGCCCGAAGTCTGCGAATCGCATCTGCCGCGTCAAGAAACAGTCGTCCGGCGAACGGGATCCGAGGGTTATCTGGTCGTCGCATGACGCTTGAAGCCTGTAGTGTTGAGGCAGATGGAGTTGTTGAGATGGAGACAATCATGCTGGTTGAAGGGACCATAAGTGAGAGAAATTCCATGGATTGACCGGTAGTGTCGAAGCAAAAGTCAACTGATTTGGGAGGAATGGCTTCCGAGACTTTCTGCTTGGTGTAATCGATGACTATGTTGTCGGTTAGACAAATCTCGATTTTTGGGCTCATAACTTACTCTGATCCACCGTGCCTTCACCCAGAAGCTCCGGGACTTTGGGGATCTTGGTGGTAGAGACTGTGGTGATAACCTTACCGGCATGAAAGACATTCTTGGCCAATTGGCATGCGATGGCTCCTGTACCGCTCACTACAAATAAGCATTAGAATTTGTATGGATGACAGAAGTGATATGTGACTTACAGCCACCGGGGATGAACACCGTCTTGCCCTCTAGTGAACCTTTGTATTGTCTGAGGACCTGCAATGCCGTGACTCCAGCCAGTGGTAGCGATGCAGCATCGGCAAATGAGAGATTCTTCGGTTTCAAAGAGACATAGTCATCTGGGCACTTGGCAAATTCGCTCCAAGCACCTGTTTCATAATGTCAGCGGTCGGTTCCCCCTCTCACGAACCATTTCATCATACCTCTCCCGATTTCTGGCAATCTTGTATAGACTTCATCGCCAACCTTTAACCTTGTTACGCCATTTCCAACTTCTACAACGACACCTGCGGCGTCATATCCAATTTTATATGGGAATCTTCACAACCGTGCTATTAGCAAGCGTCTTTTCACTTTCAATTGGCGCGACTTACTCTTCCTTTATCGCCATCTTGAATACGCCGGCAGCCTTCTTGACGTCGACTGGATTGATACTCGCTGCATGTACTCTGATGAGGACATCTGTATCCCCAGTGATAGTTGGCTTCGGTACCGTCGAGAGTTCGTAGCCACTTGGGCAGGTATAAGCTGGCGCTGTAATTGAAAGCATTTCTGTTTCCATGATTGCCGATGATTGCTCAGAAGGCGAATGGAGCCATGTGTCAAAAGATATACTTCGTGTAAGTAGGGCTCGGAGACATTTCACAGATACGCGATCCGAAAATTCCATTTACCACAAGGTCAAGCTATCGCCTCCTGTGATTGGTAAGTAAAGCTAGCTGTTTTCGTTTACAGGCTAGACATGGGGGCCTCGGCTTGATCCACTAGCCTAATTTCCGGGCCGGAATTGACAGCGAATTCCAATTCCGGTGGAGGAAATTTCGATATGGCGCTAATGCTTGGGACAATTAATGAGCCGTCGGGTAGAATTCACTCCGCCAGCGCCGACTCTCTCTTCAATAGTGGAAGAAACAGGAGACTTACTTTCTTCTGATGAGGTTATGTGTGTTGTTGAAGCATATGATGTACCGGTAGTATCAGAACTTTGACGATAACTCCAGTGAATGCTGCACTTATCTCTAAAAGCGTGAGCGGGAATGGTACCAGGCAAACACAAAGCGAACAAATGAAATCAAGATGTATAATCATAGAATGTGCTTGTCAGAACTACAATAGCATTCAAAACGATACAAAAAACAAAATTCCAATAGATCTGGTCTACAAGCACACACCGCAAAACCTCAAACACAATATTTGGGCCCCATCCCTGGGTCTCATAAAACGCCTTCAGATTCCGATGGTTAACACCAGCATCCAATAAGCCAAACAGAATACCATCATAAGGAAAGTCTATCTATGTTTTCTCATCATGCCACCTCGAGATACTTCCGAGAACATTATCCGGAACATGCTCGTCGCAGTGCTTGGCGTCAACAATGTCGCTGGAGAAGTAGTCAGTGGGTTGATCATGCTGTTCAGAAACCAAAGCCGACTCACTGGGGAAGCGGGTATATATAATAGCTTACGGGGCTAACAAGTGATCGGGACAGGACCGTGAGGGTCGGACAGTTGATGGCAGGGTTATAATAACAACCAAATAAGGCAGAGAGGTCCACAACTGCCAATTGTCAAAGCCCTACCACGCCTTGCAAACAGACCTGGCTGCCGGTTTGCCTGGAATGTGTTTGTCTACCTTACAATTTAGGTGGCAGTACCGGGAAAGCCTATTGACTTCCATAGCGTCTAAGCCGCGCACACAATCTGGTGATGCCAGAGCCTTGTCCTAGATTGGGGGTTCTCCTCTCCAAGACGACGGCTTCCTGTCCACAGGCTTGATTCCCCGGTGTCAGCACATGTATCAGAGGTTTAATTGTCCTGAGCCTGTCATTTCTCCGGGTTAAGAGGTGCCAATTGCGGTATCTATGAGCGCCGGGCCGTGTATGATCTATCTGTTGTTTTTGAATGCATGTAACGAGTTCAAACAATTTGAATATTATCCTCCATCACTCTCTTCCTCGCTCTTCTTGCTAGCAACTTGAACAGAACTACCCAAAGGATAAAGGTGAGGGACATTAGAGGAAAGCATATGGCAACGAAAAGATTGAAGGCTCCCGGATGGAAGCTGACCGCTCCCTGAACGTCAGTCGCAGCCTGATTCACATCAATCAGTCCACTCTGGAAAAAGGCCTGAGAGAAGGGGAGGTCTCTGTTAGCATGTCCCGACTGAGGTATTGGAGACGAGCTTACAGCCACAAATGTGCCAGGCAGAAAAGCAAGTGTGACACACGTTATAATGTGCATCGAGATCATTTCTTGTTCTGTCTTGTATGCGATATGCTCTATCTTGGCTGACTGGCTGTGGGAGCTCTCGGTGAAAATGTGGCTGACCTGCACGCTGCGATATTGCAGTATCCCCTCAAGCTAAGAGATGCTGGTAAGCAAGTCATATCACGCAAGGTCCAATCAGATTTACCAGTGTCTTTCCGTCCTGCAGCCAAGCCCGCAGTGATTCAATCTGTGTAACCCGAATTTCCAGGTTTCTTCTTACGCGCTCCACTCGCCGTGCGAATGAACTCAGGCTTCGGTCGCATTCCTCTCGATGTTCTGAGGGGAAATGTTCGCGGATTGTCAGATCTTGGTAATGCTCAGAGATATCCCGCAATGTCTGGTAGTTCAGCAGCATCACCAAGCGAAACTTCTCGAGTTGTCCACCTAGATAATGAAGGTGTTGTAAGCTCTCCACAGAAAACGTCTCGAGAACTTTGAGGTTGCTGAGACCCTTCTCGAAATTGTCGCCAGTCTCGGTTGCTGGGACTGCTGCAGTCTTCGATGCTAGAGGAAGCAATGGAGTTACATTCGTTTGCTGCAACGATTTGCCAAGCGCTGAGTGCAGATACGTTACGAGTGGCTTTCCAATACCGTGGCATGGGTTGAAAACCGCAGGACTTGGTGGGCTATGCTTTTCCGGTGCGCCAAGCGCTGCGGTAGCAGTTCTGACGGTCAAGAATCTCATGGCAGATGCATGCAAATCAGGCTGGTGATCAACAGATGCTGTCTCCGCCTTTTCCAGCACAACACGTATCCTTTTCTCCAAATCATTGATGCATTCCCGCCAGGACTCATCACACCACTCAACATACGCGAGATTGGTCATCAGGGTTGCTGCGAAGGACGATGACAATCCCGTTGCCCGATCAGGGTTGAACTTTGGGTCCTCTGCGATCGCCTCCTTGAGCCTATCTTGCATGACAGAGTTGGCTGTGATGCTGAGCCAGAATGATTTCCCGGTAACGAAATCAAACTTGTGATGAACAGCCATTCGGCGAATACTCCAGATTACCTCGCCTCTCTCCGTAGACTTCTCAACAGAGCCCAGGAGGTACTGTACGATGTGTTCCCGACCAGAACGCCCCAATTTAGGAATTTCGAGAATCTCGCTTTTTGGAGAATCAAGGGTGTCAAACCCATCAAAGCCAGTCATATGATAGTCCAAGGGTTCCGTGCTTTGGCCGAAAGAAAATAGAAAGTCCAGAAAGCTGGCAGGAATTTGGTAGAAGGTCGATAGGTAGCAAAAGCTTTGATGGGAACAGTTTAATGACGATCGCGAATTTCTGGATTCAATAAAACTATCGTGAATGAGTTTCTGGTATTCGTGAGTTTATAAGTGTTCATGGACTCACATCATACAATAATGAGGGTCTTCGCCGTACGGCCCAAGATGCTTCTCGAGAGCGGCTGGGCCATCGATTGCCGTTTCCTTGTACCCTGAAGAATTATGAGATCAAGGCATTAAAACATTCTATAGATCATTACCGACCGCGTACAAAACCCCTGGGCTCGAGGAATTGTATGTTTTCCCGGTTGTCATCAAAAAGCTTCGTCCTTGGCTTGTCGAGGCGCGAGCGGTAATCATCAAGTACACTCAGTCGGTGGCACGGCTGTAGTAAGTTACGGGGATATTTTGGCCACTGTTTACAGCGGTCGACCAACGAGTCGGCGGTATTCATGATTAATGCAGTCTTGCTGTGAGGAGGTATTAGAACGAGGAATAGATCTTGGAATGTATTATGAAAACTAGCAGGGTATGGCATTTCTCTTCCGTCGACTTTGCGTGTGAGGCACATCGACTTTTGGCTGTTGGCAAGGCAGAATGAGCTAGTTCCACATTGAAATTGGGCGTCAAAAGCTGTTGGTCACTCATGGATATCGATGCACGGCAGAAACGCCCATCACAATATCACCTGCAGCATCGGCCAATTGAACCTCGATGCAAGCCACACGATTGCGTAAAAGCGTTTCAGGAGCGGTAAGGAATTACTGCCATAACCCTTGATCGGGATAACCACCCGATGAGTTTTTTACCATAGTCCGCTGAACTCGCGACTGAGATTCTCGGTGATGATTTTGGGAATGGCCACATTAAGAGCTCTTAATCAAAACACCGTGTAGTTCAAGATATCTAACATTTGAGAACCATAATAAAGCAATAATACTACTAGAGCAAGCCTATGGCGAAAAGGAATGTGGCTGAGACATGCAGCACTGATTGGATCAATGGCTGAGACAAGGCAAAACAGCTAGGCGATTTTCAGCCCTCAGCCGCACGACATCGCAAATAACGCATCTGAGGCAGCGCTGACATGAAGCCCCGTAAAATCTCAAAGGATATTTTGGAAGCTCTGGAAGAGCTGAGTTCGAGCTACACCAAGTTCACTGCAAGTCATTCCAGCTGCACGAGTCGTTGTTTAGAAGGGGCCTTGTCTCCACAAAGGCAGCGGAATGTCGACCCCGCAAGCGAAAAACGGGGCCAAATTACCATTCCGTCGTCTCAGCTTCGATACTTGTAGAGAAAACCAGATGTCTACGTCTGACCGGGCACCTCTATTCCCACAGGTTCCTGCATACGCTGCAGATTCTGAACATGGTGCGTTCTCTATCACACAATTATCGTTCATTACTGAACCGAAGCAGGCACGGAGCTGCAGAACGTTGTAAGGCATGACATAATACTATCTCCCGCTGGACATGCCTCTGGGTCTCAAGTCCACGTGCCGATTCCTTCAGACCTTGCGGATGCTGCTGGCCTCAATCTCGAGTCCACAACAGAAGATAATGTCTATGAGATGGCACATTTGACCTGTAAGCACTCTCACTCCGCAGGTCGGCCTTTTGACTGTCACTGACAAGAATAATACAGATACAGCCATCTCAACAGACCCTCAAGAGTTCCACGAGAAACATCCTCTCCGTCACAAGCAGTTCAAGTACCCTCGTCACACAGAGATTCTCGTAGGCATCACTGTTTACAACGAACCGAAGCGCCTCCTTCGCCGTACGTTGCAGAGCATTGTGCAGAATCTCTGGTATCTAAATATTCGTCCGCAGTCAAAAGTCTGGGGAAAGGGCTCTTGGACTAAAGTCGTGGTTTGCATTCTCATTGACGGTATTGAGTCTGTGGATCCTGGAGTTCTCGACGTTCTCACCAGCATTGGGCTGTACCAAAATGGACTGTGCAGAAAGACGACAGAGCAGGGGGAGGAAGTCACAGGACACCTGGTAAGTCTGCTTTGCGGATCGGTATGTAGATGTCGGGCTTGTCTAACTGTCGCGATTTCATTCATAGTTCGAGTTTACATCTTATCTGGCCACCCATCTCGGCTGCGAGGATTATACAGATGGCAACAAAAAGTCTTCCAACATTGAATCCAGGCCAATGAAGTTTCCAGTACAGTTGATGCTACTTATGAAGGCTTCAAACTGCGGGAAGCTTAACTCGTATCGATGGCTGTACAATGGATTCGCGAGAGTCTTGGACCCAAACATTACAGTGCACCTCGACGTCGGTACGAAGCTGGGCAAGCAAGCTCTCTTCAAGCTCTGGAAGGAATTTGACATTGAGCCAATGCTTGCTGCCGCTTGTGGGGAGATCTCCTGTTCTTTGGGTGGGAACTGGCTTAACCTTCTCAACCCCATCGTTGCGGCGCAGAACTTTGAGTACAAGGTTGGGTTTCAGCTGGATCGGACGTTTGAATCAGCGACAGGCTTTCTGTCCCTCCTGCCTGGGGCGTGTTCTGCTTATAGGTTTGTGCAACGACATCAGCTGTCGTTATGTGATTCTGACTGATAGCCATTGTTCAGATACGTGGGCAGTGCTGGTAAACCGCTTGAAGATATGCTCCTAGGCGACCCAACTTGGATCCAAGGCCATAACCGCGATCGTCCAGCCCTATCGCCCGTCAACCTCAATCGTCATCTTGCGGACGATAGAGTGATTTGCTTCAGGATCATCAGCAAACCAGACACACACTGGCTTTTGAAATATGTTCCCGTGACAGCCACCACCGATATCCCCATGACCACGACAGACTTCATCAACCAGCGGCGACGGTGGCTCAACGGAGCTTTCTTCTCGACTATCTATGTATTGAAGAGATGTGGACATCTATGGAGGTCTGATCATACGAGAATGCGGAAGGTGGCCTTTTTCATCCCCCTCCTTCATGGTGTTCTCGCTCTCGTCCTGGCTTGGTTCTCGCTCGCGGCATTTCTACTCACGACTTTTACTATCAATAGCATTTCGGGAGATCCCCCAAAGGATACACCGACTGGCGGATTCCCATTCGGAAAGGCAACACCGGTCGTCAATGCCGTAATCCAGATAGTGTACCTGGCGACGATCTTGTTCCAGTTTATACTCGCCCTCGGAAGCCGTCCGAGGAATCACAAAATCAGCTATATCATCTCATTCGCGATCTTTGGACTCATTCAAGCTTATCTGATCATGAACCTGATCTATCTTGTCAAACGTGTTGCAGACTACAAGGCCGACGATACTGGGTCTAGTAACTATGCCTATATCGGGGAGTTCTATGCCGACATTGGACAGAGCACCATCATCGTCGCCGGCTTCTCCGTGTTTGGCGTCTACGTCTTGAGCGCTCTTCTTGCACTTGACCCTTTGCATCTCTTCACCTCTTTTGCACAATTCCTCTTCATATCCTCCTCTTACGTCAACATTCTCAATATCTACGCATTCAGCAACACACATGATGTTAGCTGGGGGAGGAAAGGTAGACATGAAGACACGGAAGCTGCCCGGAGCCAAGAAGGCCCAAGGCCGGCAACTATTGAACGGCGATTTACCTTCTCTGATCAGGACCCCAACATCCGATCCGCGGACACACAGCGGGACGAAACGCCCGAAGCTAGAAACGCCGAGTATCAACAGGCACTTGCTAGGGCAACAGCTGAAGACGAGACAACAAAACGTGACAAGAAGCGCCCCCAGGTCCTCGCAACAGCAGACGCCATGATGGAGTTTCGCACGATTCTACTCGCATCATACATATTTTCAAACATTTTCGTCTGTCTTATCGTCCTGAATGATAGCCTCAAAATATTATGGTGGCTCGGAGACTCATATTGGCATAAAGTCTGGTTTTTCCGCATCTGGCTGTGGGCAAACTCGATTAGTTTCCTAATCAGGTTTGCTGGTTGTTTGTGGTATCATGTTGTAAGGGTATTCAGCGGGCTCTTCCGTGGCACTTTGATGTGACATTAGATCTGTTATAGAGTACAAGTTGTAGGAGCTCTACGGTTGACTATTAGAATTGCCCAAGACAGAAGTGAATAGTCAGTATCTGTACTTGGACTACTTTTGCTATTCCTGCTAGGGTTGCGGTACTTATGTTATTTCTTGGTTAGTGAATTCCTTACCTGAGGCTTTACTAAGTTTAGAGTAATCCATTCTCGAGAAGAAAGATTAAATATAAGTTTTTAAAGAAGTCTCAACTGGAGATTCAACCTGTCAGTCTGTGCGTTCTTATCTTTCTTAACCCACGGAACTGCGGGATTATCATTTGCCCAGCAACAAACAACAGGGGGCTTGATCAAGCAACTGCCCCGCACTTCACATCATGTCACCTTAGGACACCAGCACCAAATACTTACACGCAATTCTTTTTGGAAGACTCCTCGCGTGAATCTGTCTTCATGGCTACTGCATCGAATATGTTTCTGTACTCGCTGACGCTCCGCCCTCCGACGACCGCTTCACAAGCCATCGTCGGCCATTTCTCGGGGACTAAAGAGCAGCAGATTCTCACGGTATCAGGCTCCCTCTTGACCCTCCATCGTGTCGATCCGCATGCAAACACTGCTTTCACAAGACCTCTTTAGCATAATTCGATCTGTTGACTCTTTTTGCCTCGCGGGAAGCTCCAAGGGTAAGCAGAAAGTCTCCGGAAACGTCAACGAGAGCGTTTGCCTGGTGTGGTCGAGACAGAGCTAAATGCTTAGACTATATTATCGTGGCAACCGACTCCGGTAGTATCGCTGTTCTCGAGTACCTATCGAGCGAAAATACTTTCTCTCGCGTTAAATTGGAGACATTTGGCAAGTCTGGTGTGCGCCGGATCGTTCCGGGTCAATACCTAGCTACGGATCCCAATGGCAAAGCCTGCATGATTGCGTCTATTGAAAAGAACAAGCTCGTCTACGTCCTCAATCGAAATGCTCAAGCCGAACTCTCTATATCCTCTCCCCTCGAAGCGCACAAATATGGAGTTCTTGTTCTATCCCTCGTAGCTCTCGATGTGGGCTATTCGAATCCTGTCTTTGCAGCTCTTGAGACGGACTATTCAAAGTCAGACCAGGATCCCTCTGGACAAGAGATACCTGACGTTGAGCTCGTTTACTACGAGCTGGATCTAGGTCTCAACCACGTGGTCCGCAAGTGGTCGGAAACTGTCGACTCCACGGCATCATTGCTCTTCCAAGTCCCTGGCGGGAATGATGGCCCAAGTGGCGTCCTTGTGTGTGGAGAGGAAAGCATTACATACCGACATTCGAACCAAGACCCTCTTCGTGTCCCTGTTCCACGGCGTCGAGGAGCTACAGAAGACCCGCAACGGAAGCGTACTATGATTGGTGGTGTGGTGCACAAGCTCAAGAATAGCCCTGAAGCGTTCTTCTTTATGCTACAGACAGAAGATGGCGACCTTTTTAAGCTCACGTTTGACCTGCAAGATAACGAGGGTAGTCTGACAGGAGAGGTACGGCGCATCAAGATTAAGTATTTTGATACTCTCCCTGTTGCGAGCAGTCTATGTATTCTTAAGAGCGGATTTCTCTTTGTTGCTACTGAGTCTGGTAATCATCATTTTTATCAATTTGAAAAGCTCGGCGACGACGATTCAGAGTCTGCAGTTACCAGCGACGATTTTCCTACCGACCCTCGTGCTGCTTACCAGCCTGTCTACTTCTACCCACGTCCTCTAGAGAATCTCACTTTCGTAGAAAGCATTGATTCTTTGAGTCCTCTTCTGGACTGTAGGGTTGCTGATGTGACAGGGGAAAATGCGCCACAGATCTATTCGGTATCCGGCAACGGCGCGAGGAGCCATTTTCGGATGCTCAAGCATGGGCTGGAGATCAACGAGGTTGCGACTTCTGAGCTACCTGGAACAGTCTCTGGTGTCTGGACCACGAGATTGACAAGACACGACAAATATGACGCATACATCATCTTGACCTCATTCGATAACACATTGGTCATGAGTGTTGGGGATGAAGTCGAGCAAGTCAGCGATTCGGGCTTTCTCACGTCTGTGACCACCCTTGCCATCCAGCAAATCGCGGACGATGGTCTCGTACAAATTCACCCCAGAGGCATCCGACATCTCCGTGGCGGGGAAATCAATGAATGGCCTGTTCCCCAACATCGATCTATAGTAGCCGTTGCTACAAATGAGCAACAGATTGCAGTCGCCTTAAGCTCAGGAGAGATTGTCTATTTCGAGGTCGATAGCGATGGACCGCTTGCTGAGTACGATGAGAAGAAAGAAATATTTAGCACAGTAACCTGTCTAAGTTTAGGACCAGTCCCTGAAGGGCGACTCCGAAGCCCCATGTTGGCGGTGGGATGCGAGGATTGCACCGTTCGAATCCTTAGCTTGGACCCAGATTCCACGCTCGAGAGCAAGTCTATACAAGCGCTGACTGCGGCACCCTCGGCGCTAAGCATCATGGCGATGGAGGATCCATTATCTCGTAGCTCTGGATTGTACTTGCATATCGGCCTGAGTTCTGGTGTCTATCTCCGAACTGGATTGGATGAAATTACAGGAGAGTTATCTGATACGCAAACGAGGTTCCTTGGTCTTAAGGCTATTAAGCTCTTCCAGGTAACAGTCAAGGGGCAAATCTGTGTTCTAGCTCTTGGCTCCAAGCCATGGATGGGGTATACTGACTCGAAACGAGGATTCATGATGACACCTCTTGACTGCGATGAATTGGAGTGGGGATGGAACTTTAGCAGTGAGCAGTGTGAGGAGGGTATCATCGCGATTCACGCCAACTTCCTCCAGTAAGTCTTCCCTTCCTACACATTTTTAAGCCTTGCTGTGGGTATGCACAGCCGTGTGCCGTATCCGACGGTCAGGTTTTGCACATTCCTTTGCTAACCCAACCTTCAGCATTTTCTCCATCGAAAATCTGTACGATAATTTGGTCCGGAAATCTCTGCCTCTCACATACACACCACGACATTTTGTTAAGCATCCTAATGAGCCATACTTCTACACGGTCGAAGCGGACAACAATGCACTGGGTCCTGAACTACGTACACAGTTGCTGGCGGCAGCTGAAAACCAAACGAATGGGGATGCCAAACTACTCCCACCAGAAGAATTTGGCTATCCGCGTGGTCATGGTCGATGGGCCTCATGCATAAGTGTTGTCGATCCCATCGGCGAACAGGTCCTTCAGACGATCGAGCTCGAAGGCAACGAGGCTGCTATGAGTGTTGCGGTGGTTCCATTCACTGGTCAGGATGGCGAGAGCTTTCTGCTCGTTGGTACTGGCAAAGACATGATCCTCAATCCCAGGCAATTCTCCGAGGGCTACATCCACGTCTATCGATTCCAACAAAACGGGAGAGAGCTGGAGTTTATTCACAAGACCAAGGTAGAGGAGCCTCAGATGGCGCTTGTGGCTTTCCAAGGTCGGCTAGCTGCAGGAATCGGCAAAGCCCTACGAATCTATGATCTGGGCTTGAAGCAACTACTCCGAAAAGCTCATGTTGAGGTGGCACCGCAGTTGATAGTGTCTCTAAATACTCAGGGCAGCCGTATCGTTGTCGGTGACCTCCAGCAGGGCGTGACAATGGTTGTGTTCGATCATCAGTATCAAAAGCTAATCCCTTTCATCGATGACACAATTGCACGCTGGACAACCTGTACGGCCATGGTTGACTACGAATCGGTGGTTGGTGGTGATAAATTTGGTAACCTCTGGATTGTCCGATGCCCCGAGAAGGCAAGTCAAGAGGCAGACGAGGGTGGAAATACTCTTCTCAATGCACGGGATTACCTCCACGGCGCGCCAAACCGACTTGACGCGGTGGCGCATTTCTTTGCTCAAGATATACCGACCAGCATCACCAAGGCCAGCCTCGTCGTGGGAGGGCAGGATGTTCTCGTTTGGAGCGGTTTACAAGGCAGCATCGGCGTGCTCATCCCCTTCGTCACACGCGATGACGCTGAATTCTTCCACACGCTAGAGATGCATATGCGTACTCTTGACCCGTCGCCTGTTGGCCGTGATCATCTGAAGTATCGTAGCTATTATGAGCCGATCAAGGGCTTCATAGATGGAGATCTATGCGAGCGGTATCGGCTACTTCCTGCAGACAAGCAACAAATTGCAAACGAGCTCGATCGCTCCGTGAGACACATTGAACGTAAAGTCTCTGTACATGTTATTCTGATATTTTTCTTCCCTTCTATTCCTGTCATAGGGTCTGCATACTAACAGGTGATAGGATGTCCGAACTCGGTCTGCCTTCTAATGAACTCATGAAAAGCACTTGGGGAGACGAGAGGCAGCGATCACTCAACTTTAGATTGATGCATGACCAGATATCTCGAATAAAAAGACCATCTAACGCTCCTCCCCTTGTACAAGTAAGGCACGCAATGCAAGTATCTGCTGTCAGGTCTATCATCCCAAAATAACACACTAATAAACACGTTTCAGGCAGTATACCAACTACCCACCTCCCCTAATACAAGTACCGTTCCAATAGTCAAATCTCATCCCCGACAATATACAGTTCCTAAGAGATTGCCAAGACTATCAAATATTCCATAGCTCGCAACAGTACATAGGAAGCCTATGACGTGTGAGAAGAACGGGCTAAATCATCCTGCCTATCATTCTGGGGCCCTCAAAACATAGAGGCCTCGAAAGCTATCGTCGTTGAGCAGGGTCCTGATTCTCGCACAGTTTGCAAGGCTCGTGACGGCAAGCCTGCTGCCGAGAGCTCAATACATAACCCATGCAAGAGGTCTGCCCTGTGGGATTCATAGTCCCGCAACAGTGGTACCACCATCCGTAGGGTATTAGGTAATAGTTGGCAAAACATCTGTCCCGTTCACAAACCCCCTGAACGGAAACTGTGATTGTAGTAGTAGGAGAACAGCGCAAAAGTGTTCCAGTTCGCCTGTTGCGTCGATTTGCTGCAACGGCAACAGGGCAATGTTCAGGATCGTTGGGATCATACCACTTTGCGCCTTGCTGATGTCCACAGACAAGTTTGTAAACCCAGGTCTGACACATGATGTTGGTAAAGAGTTCTAAAAGGACTTTGGAATCAAATTTTCAAGAAGTTTTATACAATAACGATGAAGGTGTAACAGATGAAAGAACTTGCAACATGAGGTTTTCCATCCTCTTTATAACGAAAGATATTAACGCTCGGCACCCAGAACATGGCCGGCCATCGCATCCGACCAACAGCTTGGAATTGAGGCGACGCATAGCAAGAATCCGAAGTTGATATAATGAACCTTGCGATGAACCAACTGGGCCTGAAGAGACCGGGCAAAGGATTCACCTGATTACGCACCATTTTTCTAAACTTAACATCAAGTGACGACACCTCCAGGTTGAAGCTAAGTCTTAAAACTGACGATAAATACACTTATTAGGTGTTGGCAATCCTTCTGTGGCGAAGAGGAGCTTATGGGAGCGGCTCGCCTGTCCGTTCTATTGGTTACCCATTCTGTGGAATACCACCCTCGCCCCCTCTTATCACCAACAGACAACGGCTAAAGAGGAACATAGCCCATGGGTCAAGGTCTTGCTGTTAATTGCAGTCACATCAGAGGATCTTGAGCGCTTGTTTGCTACGCGACCTATATCAGGGTATAGAGTTCGTATTCGCTAAGACTGCTCCAGAAGTTCCAAGATCTTCGCAACACCTTGCTCATCGCCCTCCAGTGTCCCAGCCTTGTCCTCATCAACCCAGCCCATGGTGTAGCTTCCACCAAAGTCGATGATCCAGGCATCATCATTCTGATCTATAAGAACATTCTCCCCTTTGACATCTCCCCATATAATGTCATTCTCGTGAAGACTGTCAAGTGAATTCCGAATTTGAGTTGCCCAACGTTTTCTTAACTCTGGGGAGCTTGCAGAAGCTTTGGCCTTGGACAGTACACTCTTCTTGTCAATCCAGGAGAGCAACATTCCTAGAAGCCCGTTTCCTTCTCGAACCACTTCCACGAGGCGACAGATATACGCTTGAGGTGGAGGAGGTATCTGAGATTCGGTAATCTTCTTCAATACAAGAAGTTCCTTCTTTGCATGTGATGGGCCAAAGGAGAGTCCGAACTTCTTGAAGAAACATTTGAGGGGTTGACCATCTTGATTAGTTATGTTGATACAGGTTGGCGGTTTGATCAAGCTGTCCTCCGGTCGATCATAGCATACTTGAACTTGGGATGCAGTGTAGGATTGAGTCCACTGCTTCAGCTCAGTCAAGAAACCGGAATCGAATTTGACAATAGGGCTACTCCATCCATGGTTTTTGGTGTCCAGCTGTTCAGGCTGTAGCTTATAGTCCACAGCTTTGAGGTGGCAGACGGAGGTTTGTTCAGGGAAATAGTAATGAGCCAAGGTCGGCTGCGTAACGACCTGAAGCTCTGAGGATGGCGCAAGTCGCGCAATCAAAGGCTCGAAGCAATTTAACAACCATTCGTGGGCATCTTCCTCGTAGAAATCATCAGTTTCTACTTCGCCTGTTCTCAAGAGCTCGAGACATTTGAAGTACTGTTCTGTGATGGTGGGAGATCGTATAAATTGACTGGGACAAATGTGGCAGTAGAATACATGGCCAGAGTTAGATCGGATGATCAAATCACAGTCATCCTCAGTGTCGTGCACTTGCCAGTAGGCTAGATCGTGTCGCATGGCTGCGGTAATATCTGTTCATGGACAGCTTTGGGGTTATGAACAAAAGGAAAAAAGTCGTGAAAGATAGAAGTTTGAATCAGCGGTACAGAAGGATGGTACAAAGTTGGTGCCTAATGCTTCAGGCCACACAGCATTTTGACCATCGTTTCATTAGCCGCCACAAGGACAAAGGAAACAAGGAAGCTTAATTACCCTCGGAACTACTTTGAAGGTATAGTAATTATAATAATAGAAATAAAACATATAAACTTTAGTTGCTTGAAGATATAATTTAATTGATTATTTTAAATAATTATATTTAACTCATAATAAAAGGAGCCTTAATGTTAATAATACATACTACCTCTTGTCCTCCATAAGTGATTATATCCTTTAGCTTTCCCATAATCAGCATGCCGATAGCGAAGCCCAGAAGAGTAATAATTTCGGCATAAAGGATCAGAGCAGGTCTCTGGTACACCACAAGGCCCAGCATACGAGTAAGACTCTGGGCTGATTGCATGGTACCAACTGTGTCCCGGAAGGTTGTGTGCTGACGCATTCGGTAATATTGATCGTGTATAGCGAAATTGAAGGCACTCATAGTCTTCCAAACAATGCTCACAAGAAATCGATGCTGTCTGACCCGCCATTTTCTCATCATGTACCCTCGGACTCTTCCCCTCAGACTCCCGTGCCATCTGCGTCATACCAAGTGGTAATATATGGTTCCGATATTCAACATTGTCGCTCCTTCCGTCTCCCTGGCAGTAGGTTTCATTAAGACTTTCCTTTGAGTGAATTCCAGACGATAGGTGAAGAGTGCAGATGGTTTTGTTCCCTTGAGCCTTAGCGGTAGGTAGCTGTCGCTCGTCATTGTGATGAAAAAGGTGGCTTGAATGCGTGCAAACTTTCTTGAACGTCGTGAATACGCCCTGTCCGTACCCAAGAGATGCTTGCAACTCGTCCCAAGATAATACTTCATGGGCGCATATACGAATATAGCCTGTCCTGGCAATGCAAACCCGATTTGATTGCTTTCGAGCCTCTTCGCTTGAAAAACATAGGGTTGGATGCTCAACTTTGCAAGCCCAACAGTACATCCAGTCTTGGCCAGTCCGTGCTGCAAACTTGCAATCCAGGGAGACGCCTGTTCGTTGCCGAGACTCAAACTCTGGTCGGCACGTCTTGCAGATTCGTTCCATCCTAATGAGACCTCCCAGTCCTTCGATGTCTATGCCAACCTTTTTTATCTTGTGTTTGAAGCAGTGCAGCTCGTAGGGCGAGGGTTTTATGCGTGTCCATTTCCCCCGGAACCCCCCTGTGCACCATTCGCAGCAGCCTCGATCAGAGAAGACATGGGACAGAAAATTATTGTCTCTCATGAGGCCTCTGAACTTTTGGGACACCTGGCGAAGAACGAAAAACGCAAATAGTGAGGGCTTGTCGGATCCCTCATATAGGTTTTTGATAATAAGCAAGAGGATCTCATCTGGGAGGTTCAAAAGATGACTGTCTGATTTGTTGATAACCTCTGTCATTTCTCTCAATACGTTTGATTTGCCTCGATCGACAACTTCTTGAACTATGCTGCTGGTCCAGTCCTCGTCATTCGGCTTGTCAGGGAGATTATGAATATTCACCTTTGGGACTCCAGTGCTTGTGCAGACCTCCCCATTCGGTTTGTCATGGGCGCCATGAACAATCGTCTCAAGAATCTCATCGATAGTTGTGTTTTCTTGAGACAGACATTAGCGCTAAATCGTTCAAGAAGTAGAACGGACTTACCAGAAACATTGCGGTTTGGCCGTGTTTGGCGGCAAAACAATTAGTACAGCCACCGCATCAACATATTGACGTATTTTACTTAATTTGTGGTTCCTATAGTTTGTTTCTCATTAATGTGCCTGGGTAGGCAATGATCGCATAAGAGGGAGAGAAAGGTCAGAAAAAAAAAGGAGAACAGTCGGCTATTTTATACTCGCCGAGCCGCCACTGTGGGGGCCCTGAATGATAGTTCAATCGCGAAAAGCCAATATCCAATAGCTTCAGAGTTGTAGAAATTTCTTTTGTGCACGAGGTTAAAAGTTTGGGTGATTGGGTTATGGGGTTAGCTAACTTCGCTGTGGCAATTATAAGCTCTTAGCCATAAGTCTTAACCTCGCCAATTGCTGGGGGGTAGGATTCTGTGACTCCAATATCGAGTCTGATATTAGATTCGGGGGCATTGGACGAGAAGACTTTCAGAAGTATTATTTCCAGTTGAGACATGTGGCTGATAGCTTACATCACCATGGGGAACTTTAATAAGGCTTAGAGTCTCAGTCCTAAGATTTAAAGAAGTTTAGGCAAGTGTAGGATAACTTATAAAATATCCTCCAAATTAAATATAATTTAGGGTCTAAGCTTTTCTTGTTCTACTTATTTATAAAGTTGGGGAAGCAGTGGTGTACATCTTTATAAGCCAAAGGATACAGATTTATTAAGTATAAGGGCAAAGTAAGCAGAGTAAGGGAATAATAGTTTAATAAATATTATAGTATTCTTAAAAATCTTAAATATTTTACCCTAAGCCCTAAGTACCTTAATAAGTAGTTTTTTAATATAAAATAAAAGTTCTAATAATTTAACTATTATCTCTTTAACTTAGCTATACTTAGGTTAAGTAGTTTTATTTTTATTAGTGCTAGATTCTATCTTAAGTATCTAGTTATAAATATTAACAAAAGGCAAGTACTTCTGCCTTTATCTATATATAATCTCTTTAATACGCTCTTACTACAGCTATTTAACATATTGTAATGCACTAGACTACTGTTACGACCCTCGCGGTTACGTCACGTGTACCCTATAAATTTCCCTACAAATCTCACTAATTATAACTGGACTAAATAGATCCTTCTCGGTCTATTCACTTTAATTAGTTACGATAGGACTGAAGTATTGCAATAATAGTCTAGGACTGAAAGAATAACATCTTGGTCCTTAACGGAAGTACCACTAAGTACCCTTATAATTAAGTATATATATATTTATTTAGTATTAGATAGAACTTAGCTTACTAGCTATTAATAAAACTTCTTTATATTAATTAAGCCTAATATATATTAAATCTACTATTAAGAGATATAACACTCCGATAAGCTTAGTATTATGCCCTATGTAATCTGCTAATAATAAACCTAGCACGGCTTAGTTTAATATAGTTAGACCCTAACTATTATATATTAATAGCTCTTATTTAGACTATACTGCATAATACTAAGTAATATAAATGTAATAGCTGCCTATATTAACCCTGCATAGTAATATGCTGTATCTTATGCTGCTTTAGCACCTGTTAATAATGATCGGGATATGGATAATAATTCTGAGAGTAGCACTGACTCTGATATTGCCTAGCTCTGTTAGCAGATAACTAATATAATAACTGAAATAGATAACCTTAGATAAGCCTTAGCTAAAGCTGCTGCACTCTAGGCATAGTAGGCCGCTAACTACTAAAATGCGATTTAGGAAATATATTAACTTGCTGCTACTATAGTAAATAGGAAAGAATTAGGGGAAATTCTTAAACCTAATATATCTAAACTATTTAATAGAAACCCTGCTAAACTAGCTACCTTTTTTACTTAATACTAAGCCTATATAAGTTACTTTCTAAACTAGTTTACTAATAATAGTAATAGGGTTATATATATATTAGGATATCTTAAAGGTAATACCGCCTAATAGTTTTAACCTATATTAGAAGTAATTACTACTATATTAAAAGATAAACTGCTACCTAGAACTTTTTAAATTTATAATAATTATATTAAATTTAAGAAAGCTATATAATAAGTATTTAGGTTAGTTAATAAAAAAAGCTAAGTAGAAAGAAAGATTAAAGTACTTTAATAAACTAAATCTATATTAGAGTATAGAACTAAATTTCTTTAACTAGCTACTAAGCTAGGATAGGACTAAGAACCCCTTATATTGCTCTTTTTTAATAGACTTAAAGAAATAGTTTAAGTAGAACTCTATAAAGAAGCTAGACTAAGGATACTAGTTAACTATATTAGCAGAGCCGTTAAGGTTAATAATATATAATTCTAATAGAGAATCTGCTATAACTAAAATAACTAAGGATACTAGGGAAATAAGCTATACTATAATATTAACTAGGGAAAGAAATAAAATAATAATACTTCTTATAGTACTAATTCTAAACTAATAATTATTAGAATAACTAAGAAAGATAAATCTAAAATTACTTGCTAAAACTACAGTAAGAAAGGATATTATAATTCAGAATATAAGAACCCTATTAAGATTAACCAGAAGTATAGACTAGTCCTAGAAAATAAGAAGATTAGTATAATTAAGAAATATAAAAAACCCTAAATAGTAATCAGAACTATTAATATAATCTATAAAGATGGTTATAATATAACTAAACTAATAAAATATATTAAGAACTTTAACCTATCTCTTAATATTTAAGATCTATTCCTTAGTAAAGAAGAAACCCTTAAGAGATATTACCTATATCTAGAACTAGAATAATAACCTATCTTAGGACACCTAGCTCTTATAGTAATAACCTATATGCAAAGTAAAAGCAAAAAATAAGCTAAGAAAAGAGCATATAATGCAAAAAGATAAGAAGATCCTAAATTTAGAAGAAAAGAAAATAAATAATAAAAACAATAAAGACTAAAGGTAAAATAAGATGCAGAAGTTAAACTCAAATAAATGCCAGTACCTGAACCAGAAATATAATACCTTATTAAAGGAAAATCTATTTTTATAGTTAAAAAGGGAAAAGAAATTAACCCTAACTAGAATAATAAACTAAGTACTATAAGAAATAACTAAAAATCCTACTTAGTAGTAAATAAAATCCCTGTTAAAGTTACCCTGAAATAACCAAACTGATATATTAATAATTTAAACTATCTAGAATCCTATTAAATCTAGAGAGAATTTAATACTAGATGTATTAGAT
>NW_022158705.1:609872-625839 GCF_000260195.1 Fusarium odoratissimum NRRL 54006 | reverse complement strand
TACTGCCTATAATACTAGTAAGATAAAATAGCAAATAATTACTTCCTAGTATAAATTAATAAGCATTAAGAATAAAAACCTTATATAATTATTAATACTATTAGATATTAAGTTATAAAGAGATATAGAGGATCTTAAGTAGTAAAACTAGAAGCTTATACTAAAATATAAGAACAAGCTCTAGTATATATCTAGAATTCCTAATATATCACCTAGTAGAGATAAAAAGTATAATAAGAAGTTAAGATTACTAAGGATAAAGTACTTAACCAGGAACTTAATTAAATTAACTAAGATATTACCTAATAGGAAGAAGAAGTATCTTAAGATAAATAAGATACTATCTAATAGCTAGATAAGTAATAACTATAAGAACGCTTAGAAGAATTAGAATAAGAAAAAGGAAGACCCCTTACTAAAAAAGAAAAAGCAGATATTATCCTAGACTATAAAGTAAGAAAAATAAAAGCTATATACTAATAATAACTTACTACCTAATATAAATATCCTAATAATATTAACTGCACTAGAAGTAAATATAGTATAGACTACCTATAGGGAAAAGGCATATATTATTTATAATAGAGCAGCAGATAGGTAAAAGAGTAGAGGAAAATAAACTCCTAGAAAAAGCTCTAAGAATAACTATAAAAGGAAGTTAATAAACCTGCCTAGAATTAAAAGTTAAAATTAAGGATAAGTAGCTAAATATACTTATAGATAGCAGAGCTAATATAAATTTTATTTCCTCTAAAACAGTTAATAAGCTAAGGCTATTATAAAGAAATAAAAAAAAACCCTATATTATAAAGAATAAAGAAGGAGGCACCTATAGTTATAATAATAGAAGAATTACTAGAGAGATTAATTACCTTAAGGTATTTATTAATAGAAAAAACTAAGGTATTAACTTTAATATTATCCTAGTATAGAAATATAACTTAATACTTAGATTTCTATAGTTATAATACTATAATATATAAATTAACTAAAGAACTAGCTAGGTAGACTATAAAGACTACCCTTTAAATAAAGAAAATAATTTAGATAATAATAATATAAGATCTTAAACTTCAACTAATAAGAGCAGCAAAGATAGGCATAATAAAGTATTACCTATTCTAAAAGGAATATAATATAAATACTACTAAGGCAAAATAAAACATATTAGATAAATAATAGTAACTCTTAAAGGATAATTTAGATAATTAGACTAAGATATTAAATAAATAAAATAGGTTATTATAAAGGAATTTAATAAATAACTTAAGAATATATTACTAGAGTATTATATTTATAAGAAATTATTTTAAGAGGAACTAAATATTAAGTTACCTTAATATATAGATTATAATATTAAAATTATATTAAAAGATAAAAAGAACCTAAAATTCTTTCCTATTTATAACCTATCTTAAGATAAGCTTAATATACTTAGAGAATAATTAAATAATATGCTATAAAAAGGATATATTAAATCATTTAAATCCTTAGCAGGATATCCGGTTATATTTATATTAAAACCTAACTCGAATAAGCTAAGACTTATAGTAGATTACTAATAACTTAATAAGATTATAAAAAAAGATAAGATACTACTACCACTTATTACTAAACTTAAGGACTGCCTATTTAGTAAGAAATAGTTTATAATACTTAATCTTAAATCTGCTTATAACCTTATTTAAATTAAAGAAGGCGATAAATAGAAAATAGCCTTTTAAATAAAATATAAACTATTTAAATATTTAGTTATACCTTTTAGATTAACTAATACATCTATAGTATTTTAACGCATAATTATAAATATACTTCAAGAGCACCTTAATATCTTTATAGTCTGCTACCTAGATAATATCCTTATCTTCTCTAATATAAAAGAAGAGTATATAGAATATATCTATAAGGTTTTAAAAGCACTATAAGATACTAATATACTTATTAAACCTACTAAAAGTTACTTCTATTAGTCTTAAGTAATATACTTAGGATATAAAATCTTATATAATAAAATCAGAATAAATAGATAAAAGATTATAGTAGTTACTAAATAGAAACCACCTATATTAGTAAAAAAAACCTAATCCTTCCTAGGATTTGCCAACTATTACTAATAATTTATTAAAGGTTTTAGTAAAATTACTATTCTTCTTACTAAGATTACTAAAAAGGATAAATAATTCTAATAGAATAATAAGGCATAATAAGCTTTTAAATAGCTTAAATTAGCCATTATAAGCAAACCTGTTCTAGTTATGTTTAACCCTAATAGATAAGTTAAACTTAAAACTAATGCTTTTAACTTCGCCTTAGGAGGATAAATAGGATAATAAGATAATAATAATATATTATACCCTATTGCTTTTTATTCTTATAAGATGCATAAAGTAGAACTTAATTACCTTATCTATAATAAAGAATTCCTAGCTATTATTAACTACTTTAAGGAGTTTAGATACTACCTTAGAGAAAGTAAGTACCTAATAAAAGTCTTTACTAATTATAAGAATATAGCTTACTTTATAATAATATAAGAGCTAAACTAATAATAATTATACTATATAGAATACCTATATAAATTCGATTTCACTATAGCGCATTATAAAGGCATAGATAATAGATACATAGATGCTATTAGTTAATAACCTGACTTTAATACAGGGACTATAAAAATAAAAGAATAACTCCTAGAATTTAACCCTAAAGGAGAATATTAGTTTATTTAACCTATTAAAATAATTATAAGAATAATAAAAGGAATAAAATTCCTATTAGATAAAGAATGTAACTTCCTTTGCGAATTTTATTTATATCTGCTATATAGATACTAAGGTGTTAAGAAAACAGTAAAATAACTATAAGACCAAGGATATAAGTTTATAAAAAGGGATATAAAAGATATTATTAAATAATATAACCTCTATATAAGAATAAAAGCCTAGAGATATAAACTATATGGATAACTATAACTACTACCGGTAATATAATAACCTTAGGACTTAATTATAATAGACTTTATTATAAAGTTACCCTTATTAGAAGAACCCTTAACCGGAATCTTCTATAATAGTATTATAGTTATTATAAATTAACTTATAAAATTTTCTTACTATTTACCCTATAGAGAAGTAATAGATGCAGAAGAACTTTCTTATGTTTTTTACTAATATATTATTAGTATATATAGGTTACCTATAGAAATTCTATTTAACAGAGGACCTATATTTGCAGTAATATTTTGGCAATTACTTATAATATAACTTAGACTAAACTATTAACTTATAATAGCATTTTAACCATAAGTCGACAGATAAACTAAACAAATAAATTAAGTACTTAAATAGTATCTATGGTATTATATTAACTATAAATAAAATAATTAGGTTAAAAAGCTACTAATAGCCTAACTTGCTTATAATACTACATATAATAAAAGCATAAAGCTTATACTAGCTTATGCTAACTTCGGATTTATATTAAATATATACTATAATGCATAATAAGAGAAATTAATTAACCTAGCCGCTATAATTAAAAGTAATAACCTTAAAAACCTATATAAAGAAATAAAAATAGAACTTAAATTTATTAGAAAATATATAAAAAACTACTATGACCTAAAATAGTTAAAGGGACTAACCTTTTCAGAGGGAGATATAGTCTACCTAGCCATAAAAAACATTAAAATAGACCAACTAATACACAAATTAGACTATAAATTCATCAGACCCTATAAAATACTATAAAAAATCTTAGAAAATAACTATAAACTAGATCTACTACTAAGAGTTAGACTCTATCTGATCTTTTATATCTTATTACTTAAATTAGCAGTAGATATAATATAAGTCAAAATAGGCAATAAACCATAAGAAATCTTAGGACTAGAAGTCTATAAAGCAGAAGCTATCAGAGATATATATAAGGTTAATAGTCAAAGAGAATACTTAATAAAATAGAAAGACTACCTAGAAAATAAAAATATATAAGAACTACTAAAATACCTCGTTAATGCCTAATAACTCCTAAAGAAGTTCTATTAGAAATAGTAGGATTAATAAAAAGAATATCTACCAAAATAGAATTCCAGTTAATTAAATCTACAGCACCATAAGATTAAGCTTTAGAAATAATCAATAACTCCGCCTAATTAATAGAAAAACTACCCTGCTCTTCTAAGGATTACATTCCATAAGAAAACAACTTATTACCCTACTCCTTAAGATAATACTTTATCTTATAAATATAAGTAAGATACGCCATAGCCTCTTTAAGAGCCTCTTCAGCTTTTTATTTATCTTCTTCTAACTTTTTATACTCTCTTATATTTTTTAAAACTACTAAAATTAGCATAAGAACTAATAAGGCAAGAAAAAGACTTATAAAAAGAAGTAACACCAGAACTATTACAAATTACTTTCACATCTATATAATTACTATAACAATAGGATTATTTATTAATAGCCTTATATATAAGATTACGATAGAAGTAATAGGAATACGGCATAATAAAATCGCCAAAATCATAGATATACTGCATAAGAGCACTAGACTTAGAAGTTTTTATATATTTCTTCTTAGAAACCTGACCTAATATAATAATTAGTAAGATATATGCAAATAAAAATAAGTCTAAGTTGGTACTTATAAGTATAAATTAACGGAAATAGCAAGTAAGTATAGTCTTAGGGATAAGACCTAAGAGAGGGGAGAGATTATATTATAATCCTCGCGGTTATATTATATATACCCTATAAATTTCCCTATAAATCTTACTAATTATAACTAGACTAAATAGATCCTTCTCGGTCTATTTACTTTAATTAGTTATAATAAGACCAAAGTATTATAATAATAGTCTAGGACCAAAAGGATAATATCTTAGTCCTTAACGGAAGTACTACTAAGTACCCTTATAATTAAGTATATATATATTTATTTAGTATTAGATAGAACTTAGCTTACTAGCTATTAATAAAACTTCTTTATATTAATTAAGCCTAATATATATTAAATCTACTATTAAGAGATATAACACTCCAATAAGCTTAGTATCACGCCCTATGCAATCTGCCAACAATAAACCTAGCACGGCTTAGTTTAACATAGTTAGACCCTAACCGTTACAACTACCCGAGGATCTGACCTAACGGAAGCCCCACTTAGAGAGTGGGCGGTAAAATTCTGGGACAGTGATAAAAATCTAGGACAGCCGGATACCCCGCTTCATCCAAATTTATAGGATTTCACCACCAAAAACCCAACTTTTAGCAGATATTTCCAAGTATTATCTCATCTTATCTTATATTTAAAATATGCTTTTTTCCTAGACCTCCAAAATAGAAAATCTTTGTTATCTTAACCCTGCTGTTGCCGCAGCTTAAGCGATTTTACTCTCTCAAAGCTGCCACTGCAACACCAAAGAAGGGAAGCCTCTTAGCATAAGAGAAGCTGCAGATAGATTTAAAGCTTCCAAGAGCGCTATTAGCCGTCATTTAAAGTCAATGAAGTTATATGGAAAACCAGATTTCAGTGATAATAGCCGCAGGCAGCCAAGAAATCTCAATAAGTCAGAGGAACGCGCTATAACCGCATATATCATATGGCTTGAAAGAGTAGGATTTCCCTGTAATCAGCTGCTTATTGAATAAGCAGCTAATGAGTTGAGGGTATCACGAACGCCTCCAGTAGGGCCAGTTGGCGATAGATAGTATAGGAGATTTCTTTAAGATAATCTACAGCTACAAAAGAAGAAGTTAGTTTAAGCATTTAACCAAGAAAGGGCAGGATTTAAAGCTAGAGATATTAAGGATTTATAGTAATTTTATACTAACCTTAGTATAGTTATAAAAGATCATAATATTAAGGCATCACAGCTTTTTAACGCTAATAAATACGGCATATAGATTAGCGCCCTTCGCGAGAGGCTTAAGGTAGTTATCATAAAGAAGATCCTTAACACTAAACATAAAGTCATAGCTTTTAATAATAGAAAATCAACTACAATACTTAGATACGCAAATGCAGCTAGATGTTAGTATTCTCTAGACTTTAGTATATATTCTGATATACTTTTAGTCATAATACCTCTATTAATGGTGTTTAAGACCTAGCCAACGGAATCTTAGGATATTAACGCTCTAGATAAAGCTATTCGCTTTACACACTCAGAGACCGGCTTTTCTAACACAGAGATTTCAATAGACTAAATATGCCATTTTAACCGCAACTCCTTTAAATACATAGCAAAGGCATAATCTAAAGGCATTATATTTACTAATTAGTTTGGCTATAATAAGTTTATAAGAGATATTAATATGCCTAACTTTATTTAGAAGGAGCCGTATTTTTAACGGCCTGAAAAGGAGCATATTTGGCAACTTCTCATTATTAATGGCTTTACTAGCAAAACCTCCTTAGAGCTTATAGATTACTATATTTACTTTAATATTAAGATTATAATTCTTCCTTCTTATTCAACACATTATATATAACCTCTCGATGTTGGAGTATTTTAGCTGCTTAAAAACGCATACCAAAAGCTCCTGCGGCGGCATATACAAGAAGGATATCTTAATTTTAAGCGCTCTGATTTAATTAGCAAATTGAACGAGATAATCAGGGAAGGGTTTACTACTCATAACATCATAAACGGCTTTAAGAAAAGCAGAATTTTCCCAGTAAACGGCATAGCCGTTATATAAAAAGTTAAAGAGAAGAAGAAGTCTCTGCTTACAGTTATAAACCCTGCTCTTTAATCTCTTCTTCCAAAAGAGACGCAGTTTAAAGATACTCGTGAAGTTGCACGTCATCTTAAATGCAATTATCGCAATAGCTTCAGTTCACCTACTTAAGATTCCTTTAGTATATTAGATAATGTTATCTGTAAGGCTATAGTTTTAAATAGCTTCGCAGAAGAGCATATACAGACCCGAATACAGCGAATTACTTCAGTAAATAATAAGAAGAAGAAGAGAAAGAAGGTTATACCAACTGGTCAATATATTAACAGCGTTACAGTTAAGCAGGTGCAAGAAAGTCTTACCGCTTCAACAAAGAAAGACCAAGAAGCTAAGATATGCCGCTAATACTACAACTTAAAGCAATTACAAAGAGAAAAAGATAACCGCTTAAAAGAAGAATAAAAAAAGAACTATAAGTATAATATAAATAATAATAGGAAGCTAATTTATATTAGCTTTAACTATTAGAAGAAATAAAAGGGCTTAGATATAGTTAATAAGATTATCTATATTCCTCCTCCATCATAAGAAGCATTACTAACTCCTAAAAAAGGCTTTTTCTATAATATAGGCGGTTTAGCACAACAGAAGCACTTCTATAAGCAACTTCGTGATGCCACCGCTGCTGGCTTTTATCAAAGTCCTCTTCAGGATATACCTACTACTCCTTCAAGCGATAATATTAAGATTATACTCAGCAATCTATAGTAAGGTCTAGTTCATAATAGCCTCACTTTTAGAGATTCTAATAACTCGGAAAACGATGAAGAAGCCCCTGTTTTCGTTAATCTATCTCAGGATATCAAGGAGCCCAAGCTGCCGCCGCTTCCAACGCCACTGCCTTCCTTTAAGACTAATTATTCCTCTATATATCACAGAATCATAAATATATTACACCCCTAATAGCATACGCAATAAGAGATTATTATCCCTTTCCCTATTAGGTTAGAGGCAGGATTAGAAGTAAAGGCATTATAGGGCAGGGAAACATGGCCAAACGGCCCTGTGATTTAATCTGCATATATCTGGCTGCAGCACCACGATAAATATGCCTTATATAATAAAATGCATTTAGCAATAACTTCAATATACTTTAATTAACTAACTATAGTAATTTCAAATTAATTATAATAAAATTAAAAGGTATAGCCAGAGATTTCCCGTTTTTCCCACCTATTTCTCACCTATCAGCTATCCCAGATTTTTATCACTATCCCAGAATTTTGCTGCCCACTCTCTGAGTGGGGCTTCCGTTAGGTCAGATCCTCGGGTATTCATAAAGATAAAGTTAAGATAAAGTAGTCTACTATCCGCCTTATAAGCAGCAAAGGTGCCTCGTGTCTTTAACACCAGCACCTCTTGTTTAGGTGATCGTAACATGGTATCCTAATATTTTCACTTCAGGTCTGTTTCCGCTAGGTCTTTAGGCTATTGGGGATCATTATGAGCTTCTTTAGTAATATTGTATGAGATGTGATGTAAAGACTAGACTACTGCATCTCTAACCGGTGCTTGACCAATATCTCCTAGCTTTAGCAAAGCTTTTCTAAAAAGGATAATTTCTCGTGCTTTTCACTTAAACACAAGTGAGATCAGCTGTTTCTTGATCAAAAGTGCATCGATCGGTATGGGTAAAGGAGAGCTATATTTAGAGTTAGTCAAAATGGGCATGAACTTCGATATGTGACTCAATTATGACTTACGTTGATGAGACCTCCATCGCCCTCAGTAAAGAACTGGTTAGGTGCAGCAATGTACATGCACTCATAATCGGTGTTGAGGATTCCAAGTCTGAACTCAACGGAGGACTGTCCGTCAATGTTGGCAGGATCAGCAACCGAGAAGGCTTTGTTATAGCAGGCAGCGGCCTGGAAACGTTCGGGGTCGGGGTTATTAGCCATCATGGTCTCGGTTGTTTGAACGGTGAAGGCTTCACGGCCAGCGTCAAAGTTGGAAATGTCCCCGATAAAAGCGGCGGCAGCGCTGACGGCCTCGCTGACGATGGCACTAACTGCCGCGGTACCAGCCGCGGTCAGAATAGCAATGGTGACAGGCTCTCGCTTGCTGAGAATATGACCAGTGCCCTTGGCTGTGTCTCGGGTCTGGAGCGTGGTGGTGTGAAGGCCGTTCTCGGCTGGGATAACTGCGCCATTGACAATGGCGGAGCATGCGGCAACGGCAGCGACGACTTTGGTGAGAGAGGGCATTTTGAAAAGGTTAAATGGTGTGTAAGTCACGGACTTGGTGAAAATTGTAAAGTTGAAGCAAAGAGCTTTGAAGAAAGAGATCAAGTTGTAAGGGATGAAACTGCGCAGCAGATTATGAGGAAGCGAACTGAGTTGTTGAGTTGATTGAAGAAAGGATAACTCGGGAAACCTCGATACTTTATAGTCTTTTCTTCTCTTCATTTCTCTGTGTTTTTCGATGGTATCCCCGTTTCCTCATCTTCTCTAATGCCGTAAACTCATCGGCATGACCGAGCTATGAGACAAGTGACTAACAACTCCACCTTCTTGAACCGTGTGTTTTATAAGCTTAAACTTTATTTCAGCAGCCCTTGCAAACTAGATGTCAGCTTCCAATTAAGCGATTTGCTATAAGGCACGTCTCATCCTTTTCAGCCAACCCCGCAAGCATCACGGGGTCAACAGAGATGTCAAGTCTCAAACATGCTATTAGCAGGGATATCCGAGTCAGTAACTTCCCGGGTAAATAATGGACCCTGGGACGTGTCGGCAGGGCCCGTCTTGATGAAGTTGGACTAATCATGTACTCTGAAACAGGATTATGCCCCATTATTCCTTCGGCATTAAGTACTCCCACGTTAACGTTTGACGTAGTTTCCAGGGTCCCCAAGACAAGGGTAAGCCGAAACCAATATCAAACAGCCTGGAATATGTCAGTTCATCCCAAGTAGGCAGCTTAGCATGGTTCCAAAAGATCTATAATAGTTTTCATCCAACAACACTCTCAAAAGAGCCAACAGTTCGTATATAGCACGCACTGACCACAAGTAGGTCCCGTCCCACTACCGAGTTCGGAAAGGATAGGTTCCGAAAACACTTGAGCAAGTCCAGTGTAATAATGCAGTCCCTCTCTGGTATTCCCTTTGCTTCCTAAGACAGCTAATTGGTGCAAATAGTATAAGAATTTATCGGTCTGGTGGAAGTGGGTAGCTTCAGGAGAGCTGCTTTTGGGGGAGGCCCTTGTTTTATGTTCAAAATTATTAGATAATATTATCAGATGATGTAAAAAATAGTCAACCATTTAAACGGCTCTAGCAAGAAGAGCTCCGGGGATTATTTCAGTAGCTGAGGAATATATCTCAAGGATACAATCCTGCGATTGCTTCAACTCCCTCTGCCGACCTGTGAGCTTGTGAATGGAGGTTGTTTCGTGAGGTAAGACCGAGAATAAGGATGCTCGGTAGAGATTGGTTGTGTATGGGATAAAAGAGGATACATACCGACTGCGTGTTTCCAAGGGGCATCATCTAACATTATGGAGAGTTTGGCACAATGACGCCACTCATTGGACCTGGGACGAGATTTCTCTCATTACCCGAATATAAAATTAGGTTGAGATTGGATAGCACCAACTTCATGAGCCTATTTAGCCTCGAGTTCCCATTTCGTGATACGTCTCAGGAAATATGAAGTCGAAGCTCTTCATGTTTGAATGAAGATAAAGACTTGTACCTAAAATTATGATAAAAAGCCTCTTATGATTTTATGCCTAGTACCGTGGTAGAAATTAGTTTAAGGATGCCTAGAGTCTCAACCATACCGGGTAGGCATTGTGGCCTCATAGAAGCAATCTAGACCGGACTGTGCCCCTCAAGACCCCTTGACAGACCAATGAATGGCGCTGTCAAAGGGTGAAAGAGACGGACCAACAGCATGAACTAACGTCACTAAATCCTAACGTAGATGTTGGTTGAGAGTCTAGATAATTGCTGCCTACCAATCAGTCGATATCTTTGATGAAGAATTTCCGGTGATCAACAGCCATTAGCTCCAGACCTCACTCTCACAAAACATACCAATAAATTTCAACCAAAACGACGATGACTTTAATTGAGAGTATTCTTGCCGTCCTTCTAAATGTTCCATTCCTTCCACCAGGACCGCCCGTCAATGCGCACAAGGATGAAAGGAAACACAAAAGCCCACTGAATCGCTTCTTAGGATCGCCATCGGAAGAAAAGAAGGAAAGCAATTCAATGGTGTCGGAAAACCGCGATTAGTCACGATAAATACCTGTGGCTTTCCAATGCGACTGACGCCACTTGTAACTTCGAGACTATCGGCTTAAAGGTCTGAGGCTCTACAGTTCATCACAAGTGTCCAATTCTAAAACAACTAATAGGGTTACAAACTACGCAAGCATCGTCGGGAAAAGAGTATTTTGGAACAATGATACGGCAGGCGGTCAACCAAGGTCGGCGCTTAGAGTCCGAGTTGACGAAGTGCACAAGAAGCGCAGTCGGAAAGCATATCCTGGTAGGCATACAGATAGAGCGATGAGTAGGAATTGAGAAACTCCCAATTCATTTATTAGCCGAGCTGAGTGCTCCTCTGTGTCATGGGCTCGTACATCGTGGCGGCAAGTTTAGAAAGTGAGGTGTTTGTTGGTCCAGTTTGAAACGGGCCATGGCCAACATATCAAAACACTCCCTGACACAGCCGAATGAACATCGCAGAATATCCTCTGTATCTCGTTGTCAAGGACAGGTCTCACTTCATTGAGGATAATAATATTGCGAAATTGGCCTGCTTGTAACTCCGTTACAATTAGTAATCTCTTCAGACCTGCAGCCTTTGATGTGTAAACTGTAGTCGCTGCGTTAACCATACGACCCGCGCGTGATGACAAGAGTCACCGGGCTCTGATCACAACCTAGGCTTTAGCATCTGAGGTGATTCGAGTCCCCTTTTTTACTCTGGTTGCGATTGAAGCTTCTCCTGGTCATCCTTCCCTCGCCATTTGAAAAGATCCCGAGGTTTCTTGCTTGGAATCACAGGTTTCTATACGCCATTTACCTTCTCTTGGGGAGAAGGACTGCACTGTGCGGGGGTCGCTGATCCATTGTGCAGGTGGTAGTGTGCGGAGCCAGCTAGGACAGATTCGGTATTTTTCCGATCTGTCACCATTTGCTTAGTCGTACCTGTATGTGTTACTTTTCATCTATTGGCGAAGATCGTGTGTCCTGTTGCCAAAGTTCTGGGCAATCTGATGGTAGAGCCTGTCTCACATGGGCGTCATTGTCTTCCGTCCCTTGGAAGCATAAAAGGCCGGTGTGCCTGCGAACAAAGGTAAGCGACAGCAAGCGGGTAGAAGTTGCGTTTTGTATTTTCTAGATATGAGTCAATCGTATACTGCAATGCACGAATCCGGTCAAGCTGATGATGATGTCTTGCTTTCTCCTGATGGAGGATATGGCTGGGTCGTCGTGGGCTCGTGCTTTATCCTGAATGCTCTTACATGGGGTGTAACAGCAGTGAGTGCTTTTTATTCCCAAGTCTCATATGGTCTAATCGGTTATGCAGTCCTTTGGTGTCTACCTAACAGAATACGTCTCTTCCGAAAGATTCGCTAATGCTAAGCCGTTGGAATACGGGCTTGTCGGCGGGCTGAACTTCAGTTGTGCTATGCTCCTTGCTCCGCTAGCGACCCACCTCGCCGGCCGATATCCTTTAAAGGCTGTTGTGCTGCTTGGGTGCTCCTTACAAAGCATTGGTTACGTAACTGCTCCCTTTGCCTCCAGAGCATGGCATCTGTATCTTACTCAGGGGGCTCTTGTTGGGAGCGGGATCGGCTTCGTCATCGTCCCTAGCACGGCCGTCCTGTCGCAGTGGTTTTCGAAGCGGCGGAGCATGGCCAACGGCATCAGCTCTGCCGGCTCCGGCGTCGGAGGAGCAGCCTTTACCTGGGGAACAGCTGCCATGATCAAACTTCAGGGGTTGGACTGGGCACTTCGCGCGACTGGCATCATTACCTTGGTGGGCATCGTGATAGCAACTCTTTTGCTTCGACACAGGAACTCTCAGATCCAGCCGAACCAGCGGGCCTTTGACATCGCCCTTCTTCGGTCCAGAGCGGTTGCCTTGCTTTTGATGTGGGCTTTCACCACCATGTTCGGGTACGTTGTCCTGCTGTTTTCGCTGTCCGAGTTTGCGCTCGCCATAGGGCTATCCCGTAAGCAGGCCACCGACATTGTTGGCTTTTTGAACGTGGGGACCGCGATTGGACGCCCCCTCATTGGCCTGGTGAGCGATCGTTTCTCTCGGGTTGCTACTGCCTGCGTGCTCACGCTTCTCTGCGGTCTTATTTGTTTTGTCCTCTGGTTACCCGCCACGTCATTTGGCCTGACACTGTTCTTTTCCATTCTTTGCGGGGCAATCTTGGGAGTCTTCTGAATGGTGAGCATATTTCTCTTCACGTTTGCTCTGGATCTTGAGAGCCGAGAGATTTACTAATAGCGTCGCACAGACCATCGGTCCCTTGTCAGCTGAAGTCGCGGGTATCCAGAATCTCCAAGCAACGCTCTCCCTCGCTTGGGCTGCCACAATCCTCCCTGCTGCATGTAAGTGGTGGGCAGTGTCACGGCGCCTAAAACGTGATGTAAACTAACCTTGAGTTTCCAGCTGCCGAAGTCATAGCTTTAATGCTCCAAGGGTTGCCAGCCCCGAGAACGTATGTCTACCCTCAGGTATTTGCAGGTTTAGCATATGTCATTGCAAGCGGATTTCTAGCAGCGCTGTGGATAAACTTGCGTCACAGAGACTCAGCATCCCAAACACGCAGGCTGCCTGGTGGTATAGGTGATGTAGAACTGAACAGAAACTCCCGGTGAATCTTGGCTGGGCTAGTCAGCGCTATCTACAGTGTGCACATTGGATAATGCGAGCTTCAAATCGAAGTTAACATAGAGGGAGAGACGAGTGTTGCAAAAAATACCTATAGTAGATTAGGCGGATGAAAGATTAGTCTACTTTGGGTGACCCTTACATCATGAATTTTTCCATCAAGCCACAAGCTATTCACTCGCCACAACAATCAAGCCCACCCACCACGTCTTTCGACCTGGCTCTGGCTGGGGGTTGTTCATTCATTCTCCTCAACTCACCGTACCAGTCAGTGCAGTGTCCGTACCCTTGCAGCTACGATTAATCTCACCCACACGTCAACATCTCACCATTGATTGATTGGTCTTCTACGATCTAGTCTGGACTATCATTTCTCCTGTCCACACGAACTCGCACGTCTAAACTCGACATCTAAGGCAAAGATGCCCCGGAAGGTATGCTGCACAAGTCATCACCGATGATGCCCACTCACCATTTTTCCTGCAGCATAAAACCGCTGCCACTGTTGCAGAAAATCGCGATGCTCAGCGCAGGTCCAGAGCTCGGCGGCAAGAGCTGATTGCGGATCTGCAGAGTCGGCTTGAGGAATACGAGCGGATGGGCGTGGAGGCCTCTATTGAGATGCAACGCGTTGCCCAGGCCGTCAGCGTCCAGAACCAACGCCTGAAGGACTTGCTTGGCGTCTACGGGGTCTCGGACTGTGAAATTGAACGATACCTGTCCTCCCCGGAGGAACACCATCGGGCATTAAATGCAGGATATCGGTGCAATAGTTGTGGACGTTTATTACTTGGGACAACCAAAAAGAGTGCCATGCCGACGGACGATACGCTTCAGGGCTCATCGTGGCCAGCACCAAGCATGAATGAAGACGCGGTGCCAATGGTGTCAAATCTAATTGTCCCGACAGCTGGCCGAAATCAGCCATCATCTACCGAGCCACTTTTGGAACTGATACAGCCTCGGGAGGATGACGGAGAAGTCTTGTTGCTTCGTGAAGAGGAGCCAACATCTCATCACGAAATACGTGAGACGGACGGGGCTGGCAATACAGCAGCTTCCAGTTCCTCAGCGCCAACAGACGTGCTCTCGCCGCTCTCTGACTCTTTCGATTCATCAAATTCCATCGTCCATTCTGGCAACCGATCTGAGCCTCTGGAAACATCGTGCGACAAAGCTGCAGAAATACTTGTCGAATTTCACAGCCAGACAGACCCATCGTGGGCTCGTTCCGCACTGGGGTGTCATGGGGATAACAGCTGCTCTGTCAAGAACACCAAGATCTTTCAACTCATGGATCACATTCACTAGACGCATGTCGATGTCAAGGTGGATTCTTTCTAATTTATAGACTGCTGAAAGCAAACTATTATTATTATTCAATTCCTAGACTTTACGTTGAGAACCCTGGGCGTCACTAGATGATCTATTTATTAAAGTCCATAGAAGCATACAGACCATGTCTCCGATGGCGCAGATCGGTGAAAGCTTGGCTCTCACTCCTTTACTTCCAATCCCATCTGTTGGCCATCCAGCGCACGGCATACACCAAGCCTACCAAGACTGGGACTTCAATGAGCGGACCGACGGTGGATGCCAGAGCCTGGTCGCTGTTGGGGCCAAAGGTCGCGACCGCCACGGCGATAGCTAACTCAAAGTTGTTGCTTGCAGCAGTAAAGCTCTGGGTAACTACCATGGAGAACCGGAAGCCAAGCAATCTGCTGACCCACAAAGTAACGAAGAAGATGAGCACGAAATACACCACCAATGGGACTGCTACCCGGACGACCGATACAATCTGGTGAACAACCTGTCTCCCTTGGGACGCGAATAGAACCAGAATAGTATAGAGTAGGCCGAGGAGGGACCAGGGTGCGAGAAATCTGAGAAAGGTCCTCTCATACCAATCAGGTCCAGCGACCTTGCGCAGGATGATCCGCGTTATGACAGCTGCTCCAAGCGGGATGCCCAGGAAAACAGCCACACTTATAGCAACGACGTTATAGGATATATCAATCGTACCGGATTCGTGGCTGATAATGCGGATGAAGAAGACGGCCATTGGGGCGAAGAGGACTATCTGGAGTATCGAGTTTACAGCGACAAGGATGGCACAGTATTCGTCGTTGCCGCCAGCTAGGCCGTTCCAAATAAGGACCTAAATGCATTTTGTCAGTATGGTTTATACGCGCCCAAAAGGGACAGATGAACGAACCATGGCAATACATCTCCCAAGACCCACGAGAATAAGACCGGTTCGAAGGTCCGACTTGTCGGGGAGGAACGCCCAGGCCAGGGCAAGCTAAGTGGGAAAAGTGTCAGTATGCTCTCTGTGAAGGGAGACGTACCGGGGGG